>NW_009200892.1:6747-10566 GCF_000690835.1 Fulmarus glacialis | reverse complement strand
ACACTCCTGGAAGGTTCCAGCCTTCCATGGAGCAGCTCCACGCGCCAGAAATTCCTCTTCCAGAGGGCTGCTCGTTTTCCTCCCCAGGTTAGCCGTCGTGCGGCAGAACTGCTGTCAGTCCTGCTGTTCGGTGTTTACTTTTCTCCTGGTTGCTTTTCGCTTCTGCTGCCCCAGCTCCCGCAGTCTGAGCCTCCCCAGACCGCAGCGGTTCCCACCGAAGCCGAGCTACATCTCCCGTGCTGTCCCCACCTGCGGCACAGCCAGTGTCACAGGCACTGCCCACGGCCTGACATCGTGCTGGGCAGCTTTGAGCCCTGCTACGAGGATCTCAGGGGTGTTGGATCTGATTCCTAGTGTGCCCCCAGTGCAGAACCAGCTCTGACACGTTACGTTGCAGTCAGGGACCCGCAAAGCTGTCAGCACAGGTCCTCCAGTCCCCGCTCATTGCTCTGCCCAGTGCTTCACATCTCATTGCACTTTTGCCTGAGAGTAAAACCCTTTAGAGCCTCATTTATTGGTGGTTGTGTTACTGGAGATGTTTCTCTGTCAGGGTAGAAGTGTCTAGACCAGGACTCTTACACCAAAGAGCGTAGCTCACCACTTTTATGGACCATTCATCCATCACCATGGATAACCAGGTGTTCTTCCAGGGGGTGCTGAAGAGGGTTCCTAACTGCCTCCATATATAAGACAATATCTTCATAAGTGATCTGGGTGATGGGATCAAGTGTACCCTGATGAAGTTTGCTGATGATACCAAACTGAGTGGGGAAGTGGAGACTTTGGAAGGGAGAGCAACCCTGCAGGAAGACCTGGATAGGCTGGAAGAGTGGGCTAACAAGAACCTTATGAAGTTCAACAAGGAAAAGTGTAAGGTCTTGCACCTGGGAAAACATAATCCAGTAGTGTGGCCCAGGCTGGGATCCACCTGGCTGGGGAGCAGCTGAGGAAAGGGATCTGGGGGTCCTGGTGGACTGGACAACAAGCTCAATGTGCGTGAGCAGTGTGCCGCTGCGGCAAAGAAAGCCGACAGGATGCTGGGCTGCATCAACAAGGGCATCACCAGCAGAGAGAAAGAAATCATTATCCCACTCTAGTCAGCGATTGTCAGGCCACACCTGGAATATGATGTTCAGTTTTGGGCCCTGCTATACAAAAAAAGATGCGAACGGGCTGGAAAAGGTCCAGAGAAGGGCCACAAAGATGATCAAAGGCCTGGGAAGCCTGCCATGCGAGGAGAGGCTGAGAGGACTGGGTTTGTTCAGCCTTCAGAAAAGAAAGCTTAGGGCTCATCACCATGTTCCAGTAGTTAAAGCGTGGTTACAAAGATGATGGAGACTCCCCTTTTACAAGGAGTCACATGGAAAAGACGAGGGGTAATGGCTATGAGTCACTCCTGGGGACATCCTGATCGGACACAGGAGGAAAATTTTTCTCAATGAGAACAAGCAGCCACTGGAATAATCTCCCCAGGGAGTGGTGGATTCCCCAACATGGGACACTTTTAAGGTTCGGCTGGACGGGGTGCTGGGCCAGCTTGTCTAGACCGTGCTTTTGCCAAGAAAGGTTGGACCAGATGATCCTTGAGGTCCCTTCCAACCTGGTATTCTGTGATTCTGTGAAAAAGAGGAATCGGAGCCATTGCAGGGGTCTCTGACAAACTCCTCCACTGGGAGAAGCATTCTCCACTGGGAAAGATGCGTTTTGCCCATGAACAACGTCACAGAAAATTCAATCACGAACAATGGCACCTGCCTAGGCTTTCAAGAAGATCGCGTATGTGTGGGATGAGAACTAAGATTCTTTTCTTGAACTCTATTTCTTTGCCACTGATGTTTTGCAGCTCTTTGAAAAGGCGAAATGATCCAGAACAGCATAAAATAGGGACCCTGGTGATTTGTATTATTTTGGGGAAACAATTTATCCTAAAGTCAAGTGGGCAGATTTGTTTGCAAACCGCTGCCAAATGGCTTACTGTAACGAGCGGGGTGAGGGCAGCGTACGGCAGCTGCTGACACATCTTTGTGCACCGCAGCTTGCCCAATTGCTTGAGGTTTTGTGCAGCTGATTAGTGCAACAGGAGCTCAGAAGCGTAAGCGGACCCTCACGGCACAGCTGGCGACGGCTTATTATGGCAATTCTGAACTTGTGACCTACCCAGAGATGCCAGATCTCATCCTGCTGCATAGACCGGCGGGTTTCTTGGCATGGCTTTCTGCTCTTTCTTTCCTGTCCTCCAGGTCACAGCATGTCTCATCTCCTCAGGTTTTTGGCTCAGCATGTCTTACGATAGCTGGTCACCCCTTTTGCACTGGATTTCACCTGGAAGCTACTTCCCACACACACCAGACTGCGAAGTCCCCTGTCACACAGCGTGCACAGCTTGTCCAGCTCTCAAACCTGGGAAACAGGGAGCGTGTACCTCACTTGGCGAGATGCTAACCACCACCCGAGCAGCGCAGTTTGCTTGTCTGAGAGCAAACCACTACATTGCATAAATGTGTAAACCTGTGAAAGGTAAAGCTGCGTCAAAGCCCGCCTGCTGAAGCGCCTGGCTCACTCCAGCCTTCCCTTGCTGCAGCCCTACCTGCTCCTGCTGCCTGCGGCACTGCCCGCGTCCGAGACCGCATGCCCAGAGTGCCGCGCTGCCATCGTCCCCTTTGTGTCAGCTGAAGGGTCTGGACCCTCCTTGGGTGGCGTTTTAACTGCCTGTACGTGCACCTTCACTGCGTGTCTGCAGGCAAGCTCCACTGACAGCAGACGGCACCAATGTCTGTCATGTCACCCTCTAAACTCTCTTCTCCCTTTGAATCATAGAATCATAGAATCATTAAGGTTGGAAAAGACCTCTAAGATCATCAAGTCCAACCGTTAACCCAACACCCCCATGCCCACTAAACCATGTCCCTAAGCGCCTCATCTACACGTCTTTTAAATACTTCCAGGGATGGTGACTCCACCACTTCCCTGGGCAGCCTGTTCCAAGGCCTGACCACTCTTTCATTTATATTGTCTTAAAAAATAGTGGGGCATGCCCTTTCCACTAAAGCACTTGTTCCTGTACTAGATGCTTTCTATAGCCACCTTCTTCTCCCACCCATCCATGCCCCATGAAGGGCCTCTTTTTATATTGTTGAAGGTCTGTATATAATGTGCACACATAGACATGGACACACACATTTACAGGCTTCTCGGTGTTTTTATAGACAGCTCTGCATTTTCTGAGAGACAGCCATCACCTTTGTTGTCCAGCCTGCTCTCCAACCTGCCAGCTCGTTGCTGAAGCACGAGCACAGAACCCCAGACCGGCTGCGGTTGGCAGGGACCTCTGGAGATCCCCCAGTCCAAGCCCCTGCTCAAGCAGGGTCAGCCAGAGCTGGTTGTGCAGGACCACGTCCAGTCAGGTTTTGAAAATCTCCATGGTGGAAGAGTCCACCACCTCTCTGGGCAACCTGTGCCAGTGCTTGACCATCCTCACAGTGAAAATGTGTTTTAAATGGAACTTCTTCTATTTCTTTTTTTTTTTGTGCCCATTGCCTCTTGTGCTTTCACTGGTTGTCACTGAGAAGAGTCTGGCTCTACTTTCCACCTTCCCTTCAGGTATTTATACAGAGAGATGTGAACACCCCGAGCCTTCTCTTCTCCAGGCTGAACAGTCCCAGCTCTCCCAGCCTCTCCTCTCGGGAGAGATGCTCCAGTCCCTTCATCACCTTTGTGGCCCTTCACTGGACTCTCTCCTGTACTGGGGAGCCCAGCGCTGGACCCAGCGCTCCAGCTGTGGCCTCACCAATGCTGAGTAGAGGGGAAGGATAACCTCCC
>NW_009200892.1:5662-6471 GCF_000690835.1 Fulmarus glacialis | reverse complement strand
GTATCAGCCGTGCCTTCCAGTTTGGTATCGTCTGCAAAAAATCACAGAGATTCTGGAGGTGGAATTTCTTCCGTCTCTGCCACAATGCCAGCATCCTTCGCCGGACAAACTATCTGCTCCCAGAAAAAGCAGACGTGGCCTTTTGTGGCTCTGGTCTTGGTCGTTCCTGCAGAGAGCTCAAAGCTGGGACCTCAAAGGCTGTAGAGGGGCACAAGTTCACCCTGCAGTGTCCAGGGGCTCTGTGCACACACAGGTTTATGTGCGTCTGCACGTGCACACACACACTCCCTTTTACAGCCAGCGGAATGATACAGGTGAAGCCCTGGCTGTACCTACGTCGCTGCATTTCCAGATCCGTCAACAAGCTGGTTTACTCGCCCCCGGCCCCAACCCCTCGCCCCCGCCATTCCACCCAGCTTCCTTCGAGTCGGTCTGCTGGTTTGGGCTAGCTGAGCGCCCCTGGGCCGTTCTGCGCTCCACAGGCACGAGGACAGCGTTGGTGTGTTTGAGAGGCTTTTGGGGGCACGCTGGCGAGGTAAAACTTCTCGCCTATCCCTATCTTTATTGGCCCTATAGAATCCGGGATTGTTGGCTGGAAGGAACTGAGCAGAAGGGGCAAACTCTGGGTGGTGCACGGTATGTATATGAAATGGTCTGATGGGTAAATTTTCTGGACAGTAACGCTCTGCATAAAGGTTCAGATGACTGCTGTACGGACACATCTGAATCAAGAGCAGGTCCAGGTAGGCTTCCTCTCCATGCCAGGCGGCCATATGCGGCTCGGTTCACACCTCATCAGGCGCCGCTAT
>NW_009200892.1:4911-5584 GCF_000690835.1 Fulmarus glacialis | reverse complement strand
CCGCTTAATCCACTCAGGGGATGGTCTCAGGGGATGGTCCAGGTGACACCAGGACTGCTGGGGCCTGAGGGGTTCACCTTTCACAATGGGGGAAAAGTATTTTTGCTCACGACTTGGAAGAGCTTCAAATGAGGTTCAAAGCGGGGAAAGGGATAAAATCAGGCTTACTGGCGATAAGCTATGGGGTGGCATGGCAATGTGTGAGGGACGGTGTGCTAGCGAGGGCTTTCACTCTGCTCCATGATGTGCCGAGTACATTACTGCGTTGCTGCAGCTGGGTGGGGGACCATCATGGGCTTCTGGCGGTACGGTCACCTGGGGCCATGGCACAACCCATCCCCGCACACCTCCCCTGCCTGGGGGAGAGGCAGGGCCCACAGCCTGCCCCCTGCAGCACCAGCCTGCACCCTGCAGCACCCACGCGCCGTCACCATCTTCCGCGAGACACCCTGGACCTGACGGCACTCCTGTTGCACACCCACAGCCAGGTGCTGAGCCAGCACGGGTGGCAGGGCACGGCGGGGTGCTCCTGTCGCTGTCACACACTGCCAACGGTGAGCCCCGAGCACTGACAGCGGCACTGCTCCCCTGGCCTGAGCCCCATGCTGCTACAGGCTGCCCCCGTGCAGTCTCACGGCTGCTCTCCCAGCTTCACCATCACGCAGCAGCACAC
>NW_009200892.1:4576-4851 GCF_000690835.1 Fulmarus glacialis | reverse complement strand
TGATGACAGTCCCTTCTTCATCCAGGGTTAATTCTTTATGGAGGCTGTATTCTGGACAGAGACGCAGCGGCAGCGCAGAGCCTGGCTCAGCAGTGCCTGGACACCGCAGCCCAGCTCCTCGCTGAATCCCGGAGCCTCCTGATCCCTCTCCGGGGCTGCCTCAACACGGGTAAGAACGAGCACTTTACCTAGGGAAGCCGGGCAGCACGTGTATTTGGGGAAAGGGAAGGCTGGGAAAACATACGCTCCCCTAGCACCAACGGCCCTTCACGGCA
>NW_009200892.1:4114-4373 GCF_000690835.1 Fulmarus glacialis | reverse complement strand
GAGGCTTCTAGCAGATAGCTTCTAGCTATCGGGGCTGCAGCAGGACCTACAGACAGAAGGACAGGAGGCAGAAGCCATCTCCCACGTGGACAATCTTGGCCCAAGCCCCGACCCTTGCATCAGCTCCTGCTGGAGGAGCATGGAAGTTTCCTGGCTCCGCTGCACCAAGCGGAAAAGGTCCTCGGGGGTCTGCAGGATGGCCTGAGGGGAGGGGGGCCTGCCGGTCACGCTGCTGCTCTGCTGTCCTGCGAGCACTACA
>NW_009200892.1:0-3976 GCF_000690835.1 Fulmarus glacialis | reverse complement strand
ACCTCTCTGCCCTCCAGCACCCACGCCATCTCCCGCCGGCACTGCTTCGGGGGGACCACAAGAGCTGGGCCAGTACCAGCAGGGCCAGCAGGTAGTGCTACCCTCCGCAGCACGGACATACCTCCCGCTGCAGCAGAGCTCAGGCCCCGTCTCATCTCCCTGCGGTCCACTTCCAGGTGCTGCCCAGACAGTTGCTGCCTGCTGCACCATCTCTCACTCTGCCCAGCCCTGTCTGCTTCCCTCTGGCTGGATCAGAGCAGCGCAGGAGAAAAAACCATGTCTGCTCACAGCACTGCTCCCTCTCAGGCACGGTATTGGGGCTACCCGCTGCAGCAGAGCTCAGGCCCCGTCTCATCTCCCTGCGGTCCACTTCCAGGTGCTGCCCAGACAGTTGCTGCCTGCTGCACCATCTCTCACTCTGCCCAGCCCTGTCTGCTTCCCTCTGGCTGGATCAGAGCAGCGCAGGAGAAAAAACCATGTCTGCTCACAGCACTGCTCCCTCTCAGGCACGGTATTGGGGCTACATCTTTGTGAGCCTACCTGCCTGGCTAGCCATCAGGCTGTGCTACCTGTGGTACTGCCCTGCAAAATCTCCCCAACGCTGCGTGCTCAGTGCCTTATGCACATTGCAAGCCTGCTACCGTGCCCAAAACAGAGAAGCTGAAGTCCACAGACTATGCGACTCCAGGCAGAGGCACTCCACTCAGACGAGGGCATGTGCGTGCAGAAGAGAGCTGGTCTCCGAGGTCAGTGACTCTAAGGAAAGCCTGTACCCTCCCTACTTCTGCCTGGAATCAAACAGGATGGGCTGCAGCCACCAACTGCTCCCCCAGAAGAGACAAGCTCCAGGAAGGAAGGGCTCAGGGAACAGCAGGGGTGGAGAAGGCGGCCCCAGGTACAGAAATAAATCGATATATTAGTGTACAAAACATGCTGCTTCCTCTGTACAGTGCCCCAGCCGGGCGCAGGCTCCTCACAGGGAGTTCACACATATATAAATAAGGCCCAGACAGCTGCAAACAGTATTTACAGCCCGCGGGGGGCTAGCGCCTGCTCTGGGGCCAGCCCCACCAAGACCAGCTGCTACGCCCAGCCCGCGGGATCCTCCATCCCAGCCTGGACTGGCCAGGTTCATTTCAGGTCCACATCAAAGTCCAGCACCAGCAGCTTGGTCTCCTCCGTGCCGTTGCGGCTGCCCACCGCACACACGAGCTTGGTGTTGGAGGCGCGGATGCGCCACACTACGCCCCCACTGCCCCCACTCTCTAGTGCAACCAAGTTGCGCACGAACTCGCCCGTCTTGAGGTCCCAGAGCTTGACGGTACCATCATCTGAGCTGGTCACCACAAACTTGGAGCTGAACTGTAGGCAGGTCACGGCACTCTGGTGCTTGCTGGGCCCTGGAAGCAGAGGGTACCCGTTAGTCCTCCTGCGCTCCCACCTCCAACCCCAGGCTCTTCAGGAGCACCCACTGCTGGGCAACATCTGCCCTGCCCCTGCCACATCTGGCAGCTTGGAGCAATGTGACCCCTCTCCAACACCCCTAGTGAGGGGAGCCATTCCATCCTCCTGCACTCACCCTGCAGCGTTTGCAGGCACTGGCCCGTCTTGATGTCCCAGATCTTGACTGTGGAATCAGCATTGCCAGATACAAGGATGTTGTCACGTAACTCCATGCCACTCGTGAGCGACTGGTGCCCCATGAGGGTGTGTAGGCAGTTCCCACTCTCAACGTCCCACACTCGAATCGACGTGTCCAGAGAGCCACTCACGATGTGTGTCCCATCAAACTGCCCAGAGAGACACAGATCAGCACGGCCTGCCCAGAGAGGGGAGGAGTGTTCTTCGCAGTCTGGTGTCAGAGACTTGGGGCATGGCAGATTAAGTGATGTGCTCACGAACCCTTTGGCTAATCAGGGTGCACAAGCGTTTGGCAGCATCTTCCCTCCAGAAAACAGACACGGGGGGTGTGTGTGTTCCCGCAGTGCCTGCGTGTGTGGGGGTCAGGGTGGAGGGGAGAGAATGTCTCACCTGCAGGGAACAGACGTGGCCTGTGTGTCCCTGCAGCACATGCATGGGGTTTGGGAGACAGCTTCTTACTTGCCGAAACAGGCACGGCTTGTGTCCCCGCAGCACGTGAGCAGGAGGGAAGGGGGAGCCGGGGTATTACCTGCAAGGAGTAGACGCGGTTCGTGTGTCCCTGCAGCGTGTGAGTGCAGCTCTCGCTCTCAGGGTCCCACACTTTCACTGTGTAGTCGTATGCACCGCTCACCACCTTGTGCCCGTCGTACTGCACGCAGCGCACGGCAGCCACGTGCCCCATCAGCACGTGCAGACATTGCCCAGTCTCGATGTCCCAGAGGCGCAGAGTGGCATCCCGTGAGCCACTCACAACCCTGTGGGCAAGGGTGCGTTTGCAGCCCGATTGTGTTGACTCTGGACCTCGCCCAACTGAGATAACCCCGGACACAGGAGCTCCCCCAAGGAGTAGCCCCTGTCTATCCTCCCCAGGGATACCTCTTCCCACACAGCATCTTTCAGCTACGGATCAGCCCAAGCCCTGACCACCTCTGCACTTTCGCCTGCCCTATATCCCACGCCACAGACTGGCCCAGGCCCTAATGCTTCTACACCTCCACTTGCCCCATTCCAGAGACCAGACCAGGCCCCAAACACCATCACGCCCATACCTGTTCCCATGCAAGTGCATGCAGCGCACTGTGGACGTGTGCCCATACAGCGTGTGCACGCATTCGCCTGTGTCTGCGTTCCACACTTTGAGTGTCCGGTCTGTGGAGCCGCTGATGACAATGCTGTCCCTCATCTGGGAAGACCACACACCCCCTGTGTGGCCAACCAGTGTCTGCACACACTGCAAAGAACAAGATGCGAGACACTGGTTTGGGAAAGGCTGAACAACACAGCAAAAAGGAAAAGCAAAGTGTAGGACTTCCTCCAGGCAAGGGATCGGTAAGGCGCTTCGGGTCAGCAATCCACCTCCCTGCAGACTCAGGCCCCCACCACAGAGTCCTCTCCGTGATAACGATCACTTGCTGTTCTAAACCCAGTCGAGTTTCTTGCCCTTCCTGGATCTGCAGGAGGGTGGTCCACACTTGCCGACTGCCACTGAAAACACGCGTGTGGCCAAGTCTTGCTCATTTGTTACTGCACCAACAGACTTGTAGCTTAAGACAGCTCTTCCCACTGCTCCTACAGCCACAGGACCTATCAAATCACTTTGCCAGAGACAAGATAAACCCGCCTAAAAGGCCACTATGCCTCACACCTCCACCCATTCCTGCAGCAACGACTCTCGGCGTACCAGTGGAGCAGCCCTATGACGTGACTATGGACAACAGCTCACCTCCCCAGTGACAGCTGACCACACTTTGAGCGTATTGTCATCTGAGCCACTGACTATCCGGTTGCCACAGAACTGCAGGCAGGTAATGACATGGTCATCGTGTCCCTTCAGCACCTGCATGGAAAACAACATAAGTAAGGAGGGAGGTGAGGGCAGCCCAGAGCCCCGGAGCCTGCGGAACCTTGGGCCTCGAAAGCAGCCTTTGAGAATGGTGGGGAAGCAGCAAGTGCTGAGGGGAGGAAGAACCGAGGGGTCCCTGCAACGCCTGCCACCTCCCTGCCGCTTCTCTGCGGAGCAGCAGCTACAGTAGGAGCCGGGGGAGGGGGCGGCATTCGGCAGCTACGGCTGGGAGACAGCGGGCTACCCGGGGACTCCAAAACATGGGTGGACCCTTGTGGCTATTAAGGCTGCACAAGCTATCGAGCTCAGAGCTGATGCTCTGTCCTAGATCAAAAACTGGTGGCCATTAGCCAGAGCACATTCAGGACCACCAGCTCCAGCACGGTGGGAGGCAAGCAGCTGTGCACCAGCCGCCACCTCCCCAACAGGGTGATGCAGAAAGAGGGCAGCAAAGGCGGGCAACGACCGAGCAACATCCGCAGGCGGGCAGAG
>NW_009200891.1:0-4803 GCF_000690835.1 Fulmarus glacialis | reverse complement strand
CAGGGTGAGCAGGAAGGTGTTTTGCCGCAGCAACCAGGGTGCAGGATGCTCTTTGCATCCGTTTTACCATTAAGGTTGCAAAATAGTGGGGGCAAGACTTCTGCTTCCCTCCCCCCACAACCAGGTCTCGGACCTTGCTGCCATTCCAACCCACGGTTGCAAATCCCCGGCAAGCAGCCTGCAAGCCAGAAGGGTCACCGGCATGCTCTACCGCGGTGCCGGGGCTTGCTGGCAGTGGCCCAGCGCCGAGCTGGGGAGGAGGAAGCATCCCTGGCGCAGCGTGGAGGGGAAGGCAGCTGGCAACAAGATTTGCATCCATTGCAACACCGCACCCAGTGCCGCTCACAGCAACGCCCGCCGTGGTAACACCGCCAGCACCGAAAGCAACCAGGGAGAGAGGCTGCGAGTCCAGCGGTGCCGGGGTGCAACCCCGATGCACAAATGTTTTTTACTGTGGATGCAGCGATGGCATTGATGATTCGAGGTGCTGAGGCTGGGGATGGCCAGCGCAGCCAGAGCCTCCCGGGGCAGGAGCAGCAGTGCAGTGGGCAGTGCGTTGGGCAGCTACCTGCACAGGGTGCCCTTTGACCTCCAGCAAGGGACCGCCACCATGTCCCCTTTAGGATGTTTTGCAATAAATAACCCTTTTACTTCTCACCGACGTAACCCTCGGATCCCCGGGGGCACCCAATGGTTGCTTGCCCCGACCTCCCTTGCCACCCGGCACAGCCCGGCAATGCCGAACGCCATCCCTGCCACCACTGAGCCGGAGAGGGCATCGTCCCCTCACTGCACCCTCCGGAAATGGCAGGGCGAGGGTGTCACGTCGGGTGAGTTTTGCCATCGTGGGGAGCAGCTCGGTGCCCCAGTGCCGCGCCAGCCCGCGCATCCCCCCTCGCTCGGGCAAAGCCCCTACCTTGGGCACGGGGCAGCTCCCAGTGTCGGCACCACCACGGTGGGGTCGGCCGCTCCGGCTCTGCCTGCGCAGCGTTTGGGGCAGCAGAAAAGGAAGTGTTCGTATGCAGATGAGCAGATTAAATCGAGAGAGCTTTTGAATTTCCTTTTGCTTACTCTTTTTCGCAGCCCGGTGAGGGACCGGGGCCGGGGGGAGCATCCCCAGCACTGCCAAACCCCAAGCACATGGCAGATGGCTGCGATTCGGCGTGACCCAAAGACAACCTGCTCCCCGGCCATGTCTGATATAATTAACCTTCTGCCTCTAGTGAGCTTCTAATGAGCTAATGAGCCACCAGCTCACCAGCAACTCCTGCTTTCCCGTGCTGAGAAGCCCGCTGCGGCAGCTCCGGCACCACGCCGGGGCCACCGGGGCAGGAGCCGGGCTCCAAGCGAAGCATCGACATGGCACGGTTTGGTTAAGTGTGGGAAGTCAAGCCAGCGGGGCAGAAGGCCGGCGTGGCTGAGCAGGGATCTGCTGCTAGGACTCAGGTGGAAAAGGAAAGCGTACGGACATTGAGAGCAAGGTGACGCGGGAGGACTACGGACTTCGCCATTGTAGGGAGAAAATTCGTGCGGCCAAAGCTCAATTGGCGTTCAAGCTGGCCAGCACTGTGAAGGACAACAAAAAGGGCTTTTTAAAATAAATTAACAGCAAAAGGAGGATCAGAGGTAACATTGGTCTGTTGTTTGATGAGGCTGGTCACCTCACAAACAGGGACGTGGGCAAAGCGGAGATGTTTAATGCCTTCTTCGCCTCTGTCTTCAACACCGATGATGGACTCTGGGACCCCCGGAGCCCTGTGTTGGAAGACCACGACTGTGGGGATGATAAACTCCCAGCTGACCCTGCACGTGTTTGAGACTTGCTGCTCCAGCTGGATGCGCATAAATCTATGGGACCCGATGGGATTCATCCCAGGGTATGGAAAGAGCTGGCCAATGTCATCATGGGACCTCTCTCCATTATTTCTCAATGGTCTTGGGAGTCTGGAGAGGTCCCAGCTGACTGGAAGCTGGCAAATGTTGTCCCCATTTTCAAGAAGGGTAAGAAGGAAGACCCTGGTAGTTACAGACCTGTCCGTCTCACTTCAGTGCTCATAAAATTATGAGGAAGGTTATTTGGGGAGTTATTGAAAAGCACTTGAAAGACAATACAGTCATTGGTCATAGGCAGCACGGGTTCACCAACTGAATTTCCTTTTACGACAAGGTCACCCATCTAGTTGACCAAGGGAAGCCAGTAATATGGTGGGTTTGGATTTTGGCAAAGCTTTTGATACTGTCTCTCAAAGTATCCTTCTGGACAAAATGTCCAGCACACAGCTAGACAAGTCCATAATACCTTGGGTGAGCAACTGGCTGATGGATCAGGCTCAAAGAGTTATAGTAAATTTATGACATTTAACAAGACCAAGTCCTGGATTCTCCACCTGGGAGGGGGTAATCCTGGTTATACGTACAAACTGGGGGACGAGAGGCTGGAGAGCAGCCCCACGGAAAGAGATCTGAGGGTTTGGGTTGATGGCAAGTTGAATATGAGTCAACAGTGCGCCCTGGCAGGCAACAGTGCCCCCTGCCAGCCGAAAGGGCCAATGGCCTCCTGGGGTGCATCAAGCACAGCATCGCTAGCCGGTCGAGGGAGGTGATTGCCCCATTCTACACTGCACTTGTGCGGCCCCACCTCGAGTGCTGTGTGCAGTTTTGGGCACCTCAATATAAGGACATCAAACTATTTGAGTGTGTCCAGAGGAGGGCGACCAAGATGGTGAAGGGTCTCAAGGGCAAGACTTACCTAAGGACAGCAGCTGAGGAGCTGAGGAGCAACTGAGGTCACTTGGTTTGTTCAGCTTGGAGAAGAGAAGGCTGAGGGGGGACCTCATCGCAGTCTACAATTTCCTCAAGGAGGGCAGCAGAGGGGGAGGTGGTGATCTCCTCTCTCTGGTGACCAGCGATAGGACACGAGGAAATGGAATGAAGCTGCCTCGGGGGACGTTCAGGTTGGATATTAGGAAAAGATTCTTCACTGAGAGGATGGTTGGTCACTGGAACAGGCTCCCCAGGGAAGTGGTCACGGCACCAAGCCTGTCAGAGTTCAGGGAGCGGCTGGACGATGCTCTCAGTCACACGTTTTGGTGTTAGGTAGTCCTGCGAGGAGCCGGGAGTTGCACTCAATGATGCTTCTGGGTTCCTTCCAACTTGAGATATTCTGTGATTCCATGATACTACAGTTTGATGCTACCACTGGGATGGAGCCAGCATCCCCCGCACCATGCCCAGCCACGAGAGCACAGCTCCCCAGCGATGCCAGCCGGCCCAAACAAAGGAAAAATGGTCTTTTTTTTTTTTTTTTCCCCCAAACTGGTTAGTTTTGCCCCAAAAGGCTTCACCTTATGCTCCAGGGGCTGCTGGGTCCAGCTGCAGGGACGTGGCCACGTGCAGAGGCGCAGGGAGGGAGGACAGCTCAGCCACACCGGTGCCCGCCACGGGGCAGCGATGCTGCCCTGGGCTTGCCCAGCGCCTGCAGCTACTCATGCAACGAGTCTCCAGGTCTCAGCTTATGGCGCGGGGCAATGACCTGCCTCCGTCTGGCACCCCGAAGATGGGAGCCCTTTGGGGATGGATTTAAGGGGGTCTGCTGGGCATGGCCAGGCACCCTAGGCCAGGCTGGAAACCCAGAGCTGGAAGAGGAGCATGCCAGGAGGATGGTCCATGGACCACAGAGATGGGTCACTGTCCACGTCCTTAGGTGACATGCCCTGGGCAAAGGAGGTTTGGTTTTTGCAAGGGCAAAATCCACAGATCCCAGGATGCTGCAACGCATCCTTGAACCTGCTGCTGTCACCAGGATGCTCACGTCCAAGCAAACAGTAAAGACACACTTGGAAAAAACTTTGCCGGCTTTCAAAGCCTGGTTTTAGTGCCGGGAGTGGGTTAAAACCCCAACCCGCCAACACGCACCAGCAGCTCCGGCCAAACCGCCTGCAAAATCACTTTACCGGCTGCAAGCGAAGCCACCGGTTCAGGCTTCCCCAGTGCAAAACGCAGGGATAGGGGCGTGGGAGAGCAAAGCATCCCCTGCTTCCAGCTTTTTGGGGTTGTTTCCAGTGGAAAAATACCGGGCTTGCAGAGAACACGCACGGCGTTTGCAGTTTTGCTTTAATTTATTTTTCCCTGCTTTGCTTGATGCTGGGGGAGAAAACAGTGTCGGTGTGCCGTGGCATCCTTTCCCCAACCCGTGGGAAACAAATCCTCTTGGCCACTTCTATTTCCCGATTTTTTGGCTGAAAAGCATCCAGCAAAGGGAAAAATATTGGGGGAAAATGGTGGTTTGGGGCTTTCCTTCTTCGTCAGAAGCAGGACAGAGCCAGCACTGGGATGTGCGGTAATGCACGGGCAGTGCTTGCGTGGCCGCCTGGGACCCGCTCACCCGTGGGGACCCTCGGGTGGGGATGTTGTGTGCCCTCCCAAGCCCCAGCCTCCGACTCAGGGATTTGGAGCAGAGCGATGCCAATCCTGCGAGAGCAGCCAAAGCCACAGGGAAGAAGGGTCAGGCCTGCTCCGGCAGCCAGCGCCGGCCCCCTGGCACTGCCGCCACGGCGCCAGCGGCTCCAGGAGCACTCAAACCCTGAAGAGGCCCAGGCTGGAAAGAAGCCGGGGCCAAGCTGAAGTCTGGGCGGCGCACCACGCCAGCCGCAGCTCCACGTGCATCACACTTGTGCGCTGGCACGCCTGCGTGCAACTACCCGTGCAAACGTGTGTGAGCGTGCCCACGTGTGAGCATGCGCCTGTGGAAGCCCCTCTACGCACCACGCTCGCGTGCAAACACCCGCAAGCTAGCCTGCTCCT
>NW_009200890.1:100995-118676 GCF_000690835.1 Fulmarus glacialis | reverse complement strand
AAAATATATTTATATTTATCAATATATAGTGTCTATAAAACACTGTGTTGCTTAGCATATCAAAGTACATAGTAGTTACTGTTTTTTCCTTGTACTCTAAAGAAAACACTGGGGAGATACATGACTCCCTAAAAGTGGAATAAATGGAGCTAGTTACAGTCTCAGCATAATCAGATAACTTCTTTGTACACATACCTGACTTGAAATGACAGTAAGGTCCAGCCAGAAGCCAGTTGTTACTAGTTAATAGCTTGGTAACTTAAGCATGGTAAACATCAGGACTTAATTCTGCTTGGTGTCTATAGAATATTGTAGTATAAGTAATATATAAGTAATTTTGGTCTGCTTTTGTTCTAATCAGCAACTGAAAATGTATGCCTATATTTAATTTTTAAATACAACACTTCATACAGCTCCGCAAGCAGGTGATATGAACAAAGCCAGCAATTTGGGATTTACATAAATCAAATGCAAACAACCTTTGTGAAGGGTGTGACCAAATGCTATCAAAGAAATAGTATGTGGGTGGGAGATAAACTGCTTTTAAGCGTCAGTAGAGATTAGTTGTGGACTTAATTTGCAGCTTCTCTACTTTCTTTGTAAAATAACTGTTGTATATCTTTCATGAGTTCAGAACTAACATTTAAACTGTGATTGCAGGGTGGTGCTGACTGGCTTCTAAAAACAGTTTTTCTGTTGGAAACAGCTGCTGCATCTGTATATTCCTGGAGTCAGTTTGGCCTAATTTTGCACTTTTTCTGTATGGGGAGGTTTTTTACATAGGAATCAGTTAAACTATTTGTGTGAAGAAAAGCAGATTCAGGCATGGGAATACTGGAAATCGCTTAAGAACAGCATATGCTGATGTTGTACTGAGTAACATATAGATTTTGCTGGGAAAAGGTTCTTCTGAAAAAGTCTTGCATCTCTCTGGTGGGGTTCGGGCTCATTCTTGTTCCTCCAGGCAAGATGTGTATAGGTGAGACTTTCACCTGCTCTGAGGGATGTTGCCAGCTGCTAAGCAATGAGCACTTGCTACTGTAGAAACTGCCAGTCTTCAGCCACAATGCAGTATTTGTGAGGCCAAGAGAAGCATCAGGTGAAAGATGCCTTTCTAGCCTAGCGAAGGGGGCATCTTGGCTAGAAACTGCGGGTTTTGCGTTGAGGAGTAGGCTTTTTCAGAACCAGTTATGCATGTTATTAAATAGCTGCTGGACAAAAATCGGAAAAACACCTGAATTCGGGGCCCAGTACACTGGGCTTCTTTCACAAGTCTAGTAACTGGGCTGAGGGGAGAAATTCACCCTGCTCCAGGCTCATCCCCTGCACAACCTGACCGCAGCTAAATGTTGTATGCTTCCAGGGTCAGGACTTGGAGCACTCCTCAACTCTCCATCCAGACACATGTCCCAGGTGCTTCCCAGATCCATACTGAGGAAAGACCTGGGCACAAGGAAAGGAAATCTGGGCAAACAGGCTGGTGGGAGCTGCAGTGTGCTCCAGCCATGTCCTGGCTGTGGGCTTGCTGAGGTCAGAACTTCAGCCTTGCTGTGGGAAACTGCCCACACAGCAGTAGCCAAAGGTATATTCAGGCTTTGGAATTAGCTTTGAGCTAAACCACTGGGATTTGGGCTGAGGCACTCCTGAAATGGGCAAAAAGGCAGGTCAAAAAAGGAGATATGTTCTTGGGTGTTTAGTCATTTAAGAAAGCTGCCGAGTCTGTTCTGCTCTCAAATGGAAGCAGTTCAACCAGTCTTGTTCTTTAGGTGATGTATTGTTTTGTGGGCTGCTAATGTTTGTACGTTTTCAAAAAATGCTATTCCAGGATGAAAATCATCACATAAACATGCATATAAAAAGGAAGAGCCTCATTAAAAGAGAACAGGCTCTAGAAATTAGAGCCAAAACATCAATCCTTTCTTACCAAAGGACAATTAATTCCCCGTATAGAATTTGGATTCTAACTGATTATAAATGCATTTTACTCTAAGGACTAATTTAGCAATGGGGTCAGTGGCTACAATACCATCCTCATCAGTTATATGATGGATAGAGGCATCTGACACTACCTTCGCTCTTTGAAAGGTTTCCAACAGATTCCTCTGTCATTTTGTGACTGCATTCAATCCTTAGCTTTCAAAAACAATAAAACATGTAATGACTTTGTAGTTGCTAATGCTGCATATTTATGAAGAACAAAAAAGTCTACCCTGAAGCATAATACTTTCATTTATTGTTATTCGGAAGAGTAATAGTATTTCCTCATAATAATTTATTAAAGTTAGTTTAAATGAAAAATGACCTGTATGTGGGAAATCTGGGGTGAGTAGAGCATCTAATTGCTTTTGTCATGTGGATAAGAATACTATGTTTCTTACTCTGTTTCTTGAACTATTTTGAAGGCCAAGTATTATAGTATGCAATTCCAGAAAGAATACTAAACTGAATATCTCTTAATGTTAATAAAGAATAATTTTTACAGGTTTAATTATTTACAAAAACCAACTTTAATGCCTGAGCAATGAGAATCTGACTGTGGTTGAGCCAGCTATAAACAGACATCTTACTAGCTTTCTACATGCAGTTGTCAGTGTAGGTTAATCCAAGCCTGACACAATCCTTGGATTCACTCTAGGGCCCCTCAGCACAGACTACACTTGTTCTGAATAGTGTCAGGCAGCATCATGGCTTTGTGTGGGTGATGTAACACCACCACTGCATCTACCAGAAGCTGCCACTTATTTTATTCTAGCTTGGCAACCCAAAGCACACTTTGTAAAAGAAAACAATGAAACAAAAGAAAAACAAAGAAATGAGCATCTTTATCTTTTTTTAATGGGTGTGTCAGCCATCATTCACAAGTGAAAGCTCACACTGTCCATGTTCACAGACTTTTTCAGATATAACTGGTTTTGCAAACACTAGTTTAAAGTCATCTGAGTTAATTGTGTTATGCTAAAGAACAGCCTTTAAATGATATAACAATAAAATGTATTGGAATAATTAAATATATTTCAAAAAAGCTTTTAAGATTTCATTTTTCTTGCAGGTACTGATTTGTTGTGTGATTCTATTTTTTGGGAGACTAGTTCTGTGATTTCAACTGTATAATATTTGTACCTAGGCAAAATATAGCACAAGGTTATATAACATATATATTAGAATGTTGCAATTAATTTGTTTTTGCTGCAAAGATTATGCAATAGTAACATTGCTGAGTTGATGTGCTTGACTGAACAAATTTGAAAGCCTACACTTTTCTGGAAAGTGTGGATTTTTTGTGCATTTTCAGAATGCAGTTTTTTCCATTTGAAAATTTTAAGTTCCTGCCTTTGGGCCAAATTATGTAAGTTAAGTTGCTGTTGACAGTGATGCAATGTATAATTTCAACCGTCTAATAATTTTCCACCTCCACTTCTTTCATGCCACTTTTTACAGTGGAATTTGTACAAGGAGAGCATGAGGATTTATATAACGCTTATACTGAGCTTGAGGGAGACTTTTTTTGTCCATAACCAGGTATCTGGGACTCAAATGAGCAAAATCATGGCTGTTGGCATTACCAGTGTTGCTGGTTTATCTCCTTCTAATTTTAATTTTTAACTGACTGAAGGAACTTGTCTCTGAAATATCTATCTGTCTTTTTAATTTGACTAACTTGTCCTACTTGAGTATGCAGAAGGGAGTTTTTAATTAGCTGAGATTTCTGGAATGCAACTGGTTGCCCAAAACTCCTGGTAGGACCAATGGAAAAAAATTAGGCCCACACCATGGCATGAGTCATCTTCCCTGTTTGAGACATTTGTTCTGTGGTTAAATGACCCATGACATAGTCTTTTTTATCTCTTCTTTTGACCATAAAGAGAACATAGGGTGACAAACTAAGATGTGTATATCTACAGTCTAGAGTCTGAAGCTAGGTGTAGACCTCACCCTTCAATACCATCCAAGCTCCTGTCAAGTTGGTGTAAGGATTGTCATGGACTTTCAGGATCTGTGCATTGTGTTTCTAATGAATCATGTGGGTGAATCTTAGACAAAGACTGTTTAGCAAAATGTTTCTTCCTGGGTTAAAAGAAGTCTTAAGTATAGGATATAAAAGATTAATGATGATAGAAAATATTTTCTCCCAAAGCAACATATTATTGCAGCTTAGGATGATTAGTAATAACAATGTATGTCAAATGATAACATGGAGTTTTGATTTCTTTTTATGTATCTGAACTTGCACATCAGCTATGGAAAATAGCATTTTGTGAAAATCCAATATGTGTTCTGTAAGATACAAAGCAAGAACATCACATTTGATGAGCTGGATTTTCTTAGGTATCTTATTAAGGGAAGAATTATGCTTTATTTCTATATTCTAGAAGTTATTTTATGTATAAGTTTATGAATGGCCTCAGCACTTTTCTATTGTTTCTTACCACAATAAACAAAAAATGATGCTATAGAGGCAGATTAGTTTTAACTGCTCCAAGACAAAATGGGGCAAAGGATATGGTGGGATAAAACTGGGTTGGTGAAGACCTTGTGAACAAAGCCCTTGTCTTCCACAGGGGTACAGCCAGGAGAAGGGTATCAAATGTGAAAAGGGTGCCCCAGAATACAGTTCTATTCAAATCAATATGGGTTGTTATAACTTCTGAGCTCTTCAAATTAAACTCCATGCTTTGTCATTTACAGTATGGTGTTACACAGTATAATTTAAAAGGAGAGGGATTTGTTTGTCACTCAAACCTACCTATGCAAAGATATTCCTCTGTTTCAGTCTCTGAAAGCTTCCTTTAAAAAGCTCAGGACTTGCCTAAAATTCTAGCATATGACTTTTATGAACTGTGTGTGTGCATGTGTATGTACATACATTATATAAAATAGACATGGTAAACTATGGAACAATGTTATAATCTAAATTGACCTTTAGCTACCTTGTCTAGTGCCCTGAAGTCACTGGTCCCACTCATTATTGCTATCTGACATTTTAAAAATAGCCTGAGAACTGAATAGTTAAATGACAATTAGATGACTGATATAAAATCAAATCTTGTGATTCATTGAGTAGTGAACTTTAATTTCTAGGATTTTTTTAAAAGAAAACAACAAACAGGTTTCTATAAGATAAAATTGTCACCAGAGATTTTTTTAAAAGTGTGTCAAGAAAAGTATTCTGGATAATTCAAGAAACTCTGAAGATTATGACTTTCAAATGTTATTTTCTAAGAACTGCAGCTTGACTTGTGATACAATTCTGGTTATCTTATTAAATGTAGTTTAATGGCTTGTGATGTAAGAACATCTACCAGCACAATGTATGCATATAAATTCCCTGCAGTGCTCTAAAATAACAATTCTGTGTAAAATGTTACATATTGCTTCACCACTTTGCAAAGTCAACACTCCCAGATTTATGAGGTGTTAAATGGAGGCTGTCTGTGCTGCTTTAATGTATTCCATGTGTGTATATAATATGATATGCTTTAATTATGGGAATACAAGCCACTGCTATTTTTTTGCCTCAGCAACCCTTTGCCCTTCTGAGAAAGGACTGTTTTATTGAAAAATATTAAGATTCTTCTTTGTCATATTGTCTTTAGGAGAGCGCTTGGCCTGTATCTTGAAATCTACTTACTTCTGTATTATTCTTACAACAATTTTGAATTTATACAGGCTTTTTTGCCAACTTCAATGTAGTTTCAGAGTTCTTCACATGCAGTAATTAATTTGGTGTCCCAATTTAGTAAGAATTATATTTGTTCCTCAGTGCTTCTGCAATTCATACAATAGATTATCAATCAGGAAATGAAATGAAATAGGAACAGAGCTGAGAACACACAGTTAATGAACATCTATGGGAAATTAATCTCAAACAGGTCTTCAGGGCATGGCTGAAATATCAGTTGTATCAGACAGCTGTTTCTATTCTTTTAGTCCACTGCAATTTTTCTTCTGTTAGTGAACTCTGATTATTGGTAAGGACATGGTGCAGTCAGGGTATGATAGCCATCTCCTTGAGAAATGCAAAGTGACCATGAAAAAGAAACGAGGAATCCTAGAGTTCAGTTGTCAACAATTTCAGAAAGCAATTCTCATCTACTTTTGCTGTCATCTGACAGCATTATAGAAGAATATGGGTCATGTTGTCTTTGCTTTGTGTCAGACACTTATTCCTGTACATGTGAGGATAAAGTGGGATCTTTTGGATTGCCTTACTAACCATGTTGAACCAGTATAGTCTATCGTAATGCAATATGATGATATAATTTGAATGAAGTAGCTATAAAAGGCTGAAAGGATAATCTGTGTATTTGCTTATGGCCCAATTGGCTGATATTATCCTGTGGCTTGTGGTATTGCTATAAAATACAGAAATTATCTCTAAGTACTACTAGAACCACGAAAAAGGAAAAGCAAGGCCGGAGCAACCTGATCTAGTTGAAGGTGTCCCTGCCCATGGCAGGGGGCTTGGACTAGATGACCTTTAAAGGTCCCTTTCAACTCAAACTATTCTATGATTCTACAAAAAAGTCTCCGTCTGCCCATACTTTCTATATTTTATATCTAGTGCCAGCTGTTATCTGCATATTAATTGCATACTTTTTACATCACTTACAAAGAATTCTGCTTTGATATCTTCAAAGATGTCACTTCTCATTAAGTTCATAAAAATTCGGAGTATGAAATCTGTTGGCAGATGGGTTGAATGTATGAAGTGAAACCTGTATCTAGGTTCATAGCTGGGTAAGGACCAGAGCATTTTTGTGCTCTTGTACACACATCTGTATCTATATATTCACATTTATATATGTATGTGTATGCACACAGTCTCATTCATAATCAAGATGGGAAAATTATGTCAATTATTCAATCGAGCTTTTGTTAATTCTGATGTCTGCCAATTGGATCCAGTCAAAGCAGCATGTTTTTGATGTGGATGTGGACTCGTGCTAGTTAAGTTTTTAGCTGGAAGCCACCAAAAAGCCAATCTGTGGCCCCAGCCTATGGTGCTTAATATTAAACATCATATATAGATTTGTATTGTCAGTGGGGAAAGCAAAGTGTTTCCGTAGCTAGGGCAAGAAAGAGCTTTAGTCTGGGTGTGGATCAAATATCACAGATCATATAAGGAATTCCATTGCCATGGGGCCTTACTTCTCAGCCATATTAATAGAGGAAGAATTTTATACTTGGTATAACTAAAATACTTCCACTTGCAGTTACTTTGTTTTTCTTCTACTCTTCTACATTTAACATTCTGTATACTTTTTATAAAATATTTTACAATTGGTTGACAAAAACGCATCTCCACTAAGGATGTAATTATACCATGATTTCAAGGATGCCACCATTATGTGATCTCTTCTAAAAATCATAGTTCTATTCAGTTAGTCCAGGTAATATATTGCTTCCACACACCACACCATACAGTCTTACCCAGGTCTTCACTACCACTAGTTCAAATGCATTTCTGAGTTAGAGTTGTGCAGTAATACTGAACATGCTTTGTATTAAAACACAGCTGACTTTTGTAAGTCAGCATTAAATGATATACCAACAAACTGGAGTTTGAAAGCATGTGAAGAAATTTGTCTTTTCTCTATGATGACAAAGGAGGGGTGGTTAGCTAGTGTCAGGGAGGTTCTGGAAAAATAACTCCAGAAGTAACTGTTTGCAGGTGTAACCATGAAGCTAAACTGAGTCTTCAACAGTGGGTATGGTCTTACTGCAGAGGAGACAGAATGCTTCTAATTCTGTAGAGCTCTAAGGTCTTTTTCATGTAATTTTTCAGGTGTACCTCAGTTATACTGAGCAATCTACAAAAGCTGGTCCTGCTCACATAACTCCTGTTTGCAGTTTTGGCAAGTAGGGAAGAAAATAAACCAACATAAAACCTATGCAAATTATCCTTCTGGATGGAAGAACATTTCTTTACACTTTTCTGGCATCATGCTGAATAAGTAACTCAAATGGAGTGCACAGTAGCTAAGGAAATGAGCACTGTGCCCTGAAGACTAAACAAGCAAACAAGAGTGGGAAGAAGCACTAGTGAGACCAAAGTTAGTGTGTTAAAATATATCAGGGACTACAGTTCATTAAAGTTGTTGAGAATTGGAGGGGATTTGGAAAAAGAAGCTGTAAAAATATTTGAAGGGCTGAAAATGGCCTTCTCAAGGATCTGTTTTATGGGAATATGGATACTACTTGGGGAGTGTCTTCCCTCTAAAGATGCAGTAAGATAAAATGAGAGAAATTTGAAGCCTGAAAATCTGTTTGGTTTTGTTACTCAAGTAGTACACTTCTGATAAATAAAATTATCCTTGGAACATCTTATAGAATAATGTGATGCATTCTGGGTTGCTCTTGTGCTTAGATGAAGCTGGGAAGCTACTTACTAGGGTCTCCTTAGCTTGTAAAGGCTCTCCAGGGTTGGCACAGTTGAAATTCTGGGGTCTGTGTTATATGGTGAGGTGGAACAGTTCAGTATGGATCTAGGGACCTGTGAGCAGGAGGTGGAGATAAAAGGCTATATTGAGAGATGCTGCTGTACCCCTTAAGTACCCAATTATGGAATTGTAAGGAAAAATGGGCTTCTGGTGCATTGACTTATGCATTCCAGTAGTAATCAATATGTATCAAACCCATATGCAACTTCATAGAAAAGCCTGTGGCCAGATGTATCTACTGCTGGCTGTCTCCAGTGAAATGGAATGTAAATCTCAATGCTGGCATTCACACTTTGATTGTAAATTTGTCTTCCTGAACATGGATGTTTGTAGCATCATCAGTCTGTGTGTGGGAAAACTAGCAATCCCCCTCCACTCACTTTATTTGTGTGTGTTTCCATAATGCCAATGTTTAGAAAACATTTCTTTGGAGCAGCTGTTGAACTTAGTTTTGCTTCATGTTTGGAATATGTGTGTATTTGGTTTTGTTTCTTGATTATGGTATATAAAAATACATTACTATCAAGACATCTACTGTGCATTCCACCTACTACACTTTATCACTTACTATACTTTCATTATTGCAGTAATTAATTACAAATGAAGTCGTCTAAATGACTTCAGGATACAGTATACCTTTGTTTTTAGTTTACAATATTCCTTGCTCCATCTGTTTGTGCTTACCCTAGACATAACAAACTATTATTGATGAGCAATTACATACAGGTTTACTGGTTACTTACAAAAGTATCTTTCAGATGACTAATTATCTATAAACAACATACTTATCAGGGGGACCATCAAAGGCAGGTCAGAGAAGACAAATGTAGTCAGCCCCTTAACTTTCTCTCTTCTTGATTAAAACTTGTATTTACTGTAAAATGGAAGTTTCCTCACTGAGAAGGAGAGAAGTTGAACAATTTAGGTATTATCTATCTCCTGTTTCTTTGGATCAGTGGAGGCATATGAATGTAAAACTGGTGAATAAATCTGAGATAAAATCCTGAACTAGGGAAGACTCATTCTTGGTAGAGGTGATCGAATAGCCTTGATGGGGATTGGAGGCAGGGGGACAACCAGGGTGTTGACTCATTTCAATAATGGCACAGAGTCTACATCTTGTTGTTATGGTATATCACTATATGCTGATTATAATCACTGTTCTCACTAAGGGACAAACAGCCTTTTCTTAGGTTCTTTCTTAAACATAGATGAAAGTGCAAGAGACCTGTCACCTTTAAAGAGATGTTTGTTGTTGTTCTGCACAACTGATTTCCTGTTGCTTGTTACATGAATCAACTCCACAGCTTTTAACAAAGGGAAGCCTGTTTGAGAAGTGCTGTGGAGATAACTGAAGCAAAAGCTGGGAGAAGGAGGCATAAGTGTATCTGAGGGCAAAGGGATGGGAAGGTGTATTGTAAGTTCACTACTTCATTTTCTTCATATGAGGTGGCTGGGTGATGGAATAGTAGTAATAAACCAAGGAAGCAAAGCAAAAAGCAGGGGGGAATGTGAATGTTGATTAGAGCAACAAAAGGAGGAAAGCAAGCTAGCTGTATGAAATAGTTTCAGTCGCTCCATGTCCAAGTAACATAATTTTGACTGTTTTGTTGCTGTTATTAGTGACAAATCTGTTGCATTGAAGTATTTTTTTAAATGTGCCTACATACATATGTAATAATGCGCAAATGTCTTAAAAATCCAACCTACTTGTGAGGGAGTGATACTGCATACAAACACAAATAATTGCATGTACATTCTTTGGTAAGACACTTTGAATGGAAAAGGAGTTTTCAGGAGTAACTAATTAAACTTGTGTTCCTCTCGTTACAACTACAGTATCAGTCCTGATGACTTTAAAACAAGGTTGGGGGCGGGGGGGAAAGAACAGAGGACAACAAATGTTTTGAGATCAGGACTTTTTCCTTACCACTAAAGTGTAATAAAGTCCTAACAGTAAGTTGTCCTTTTCAGCTGTACGTATATATATGTATTTATTTACTGCAGTGTTACTGGTTTTCACAATGCTATTCTTTTTGCCTTTTAGAGTAGCCATCCTCATTTGCCTTCCTTATCCCAGAGTGAGAAAAAAGAATTTAGAAAACTATCTTGCCACCGCTAAGGTTCATTTAACAAACTTTGGATCCCTGTTATAATTTGCCTGCTGGCTGTCTCCCTGATGTGCAGCACTGTATCATCCAGTTTCTCAGGGAAGAAGTATAATTGACATATTGAAAACAGCAACAGAAAATAGCTTAAGGTCTGCATTAAGGCTTCAAGTTTTACTAACAACAGTTGAATGTTTTCTTAAAGGTTTTTCAGACATCTCTAGCAGATATGAGCACTTGTGTATTCTAAACAAAATCAGTAGGAGAACCATGAGATCTTTACCCTGTCTCATGCAATGTGTGTTTATATGGTTTTAGTATTGCCTTTACAGTTAAGAATCTTATGTTGCCTGGTTGAACAATATGAGCTACAGATGTAGATGACAATTCTTCCTTCCTTTATTACTAGGGAAATGCTGGAGAATATATGTCAGCAGTTATCCATCTATGGCAGCTGATGGATGGCTTCTGATGCAGACAAATATAATTATATTTAATATATGGTTCATGCAGCCACTGAAATGAAAGTAAATTTCTAGAGCAACTACTTGAAGCTGCAAGTCAATATTGGTATATTCTTCACTCTTGCTAGTTTACTTGAAGTGTTTGTTAAAAAAAAAAGCCAATTGTGGAGCAAAAATTTTTAACCTGTGTGCCATTGACAAGGATGCCAAGCAACTGAAAACATTACCAGCAAGGGAACCTTCAAATTGTGTGATAATTTGCTGTGTTAAGTGCAGATAAAGAGCCTGGTTTTGATTAGGTACTTTTGATGTTGGCAGTGTTTCTGACCCTAGTAATACAGCTTTTTAATAATTTGAAAGCTGAGACACAGTTTATCATTTTAACACTGTGGCTGATAAACTATACTTGGGTGTCTTGTGGACACCGGACCTCTCTATTTTATACATCTGATATGTTACAGATTCAGAAGAAAAGACCTTCTGTTCAGCTGAACTGCTGAAAATGTTGAAATACCCATATTAATTCTACCTTTTACTGCCATTGTTTCTTTTCCCAATATGAACCTCCACTTCAATTTCCATCTCCCCTCTTAAAGCAACTATTGATATGGCAAACAATGAAGTAAGTTCATGTTGTTTGAAAGGCACACTTACTGGGACATCTTGGCCCATCTTCATTCCAAAACATTTAATTATTTGCAAACTAGTCTCAATAGATGGGTGTCAAGTTAAGCTTAAAACACAGCCTTTCAACAATTCTTTGCTACCCTGCTTATCAGTTCTTAGACCTATTGTTTTTTCCCAAATGTTTAACTTAAAATATCCTTCCTGCAGCTAAGCCCACTACATCCTCTTCTGTTGTCTTTAGCTAATGAGAATAATTGATCCTTCTCTTCTTTATATTGTCCCTTTATGCATCTGCAGACAGTTACATCTACACTCAGTCTTTTTTTGCTAAAATGAAGATGCCTTGTTCTCTTAATCTTTCTTCGTATATCCTGGGGGCTTTTTCCCCCCACATCCTTGAGCTTTTTTGCTTCTCTTCTAAACTTTCTTGGATTTATTTATTTTGAAATGTGTCAAAGAATGTGCTGCTTTAAATGAGATCAAACTATTGTAGGAAAAAACCCCAGGTCACTTACTACTGATAGAAGCAATGGAGTTCCTTTCATATTTTTCTGTTCTGGCCAGTACGATCTTCAGGTTTTATTTTTTAATCAACAGAAAGAAAGTCTTTGTTGTAGTAACACTTCTAACACTCACTTTGTGTAGTTTAGTATGCTGGTCAGACTCTAAATTCACTTACTTCATCTTTGTTCTCCTTCCTACCTTCAGTTTGGATGGAAAATGGGTCAGCTGCCTAGTGTCCCATTAGCACTTTTTGGACAGTCGGTCCATTGAAGTTGTTCTTAATCAGGAAAAAAATCACTTGTAGTCCACGTTCATGCATATGTATATGCATGTATGTATTCCATTAGGAGAGGAATGAAAAGGGTACACACAGGAGGTGCCCAAAACATGCAGATGATCTTTACGCCTTACTTGTGTCATGTTAAGATACTTCAGGATTTTTTAATCTAAGGGTGCGCAGAGGTTACCTGCAGTGTTTTAGGGCTTTTTTTCAGCTCACACATGGAAGTTTTTCTTGCATGTTAACCCAGGTAATGGAAACAGTAATCCTTGCTATGATACTGAGCTGGAAAATAACTGTGGCTTTTACCCAGAACCAAGATTTTGAAGTGTTTCTTACTGTGCATAGTAATAAAGATATTTACAAGCATACCTTTTTGATTTGACAGATAAGAATTTCATTTTTCCCGGAAAAAAAGGAAAATTAAGTGAAATGGTTTATTCCATTTTTTAAACTTGTTTAAACTAATTTGCAAATGAAAAAGCCTCCCTTCAAATAAACATCAGACCTTTCATTCTAAATGTTGTAACTAAACCTTTAATATTTAAAGTATGTCATTATTTTCGGTACTTACTAAGTCTGATTTCACGTGAAATTGGCTATCCTGAAGCTCTGGACTTGTGTGCTAGTGAGAAATATTTTCTTTGATTTTTTGTGGAAACAAGACCCTACTCTGAACACATCTTCTGGAGTTGGAGAGAGTTACTAATCTATCAGAAACTGATGTCAGAATCTTGAAAAGTCCTGAACTTTGAGACAGTTAGACTTTCAAGTTCTAGTCCATCTCTAATGTTTAATATATAAAGCTTTATACTCTTTAGAAGTCTAAATACATACTTGAAATACTAGCCTCAAATGCTACTGAAGTATGTGACAAGTGTCTCTCTTAATAGATAACATTTTGGAAATGCTTTTGGCCTGAATGAGTATATGAATGTGAGGGACTGAGACAATCCAAAGGGAGAAACATGGGCAAGTCTTCATGTGTTGATCTCCTTTGGATGAAGATGAAAACCTTACAAAACATTTTAGAATTGGGACACTAAATGTGGAAGAAATAATTTAAACATGTGACATGCTGCAGACCGGAAATTGAACTTTTAATGATGAAGAAAAGAAAACATTTCCATATGTATTTCCATTCTGTTCCCATCCTGTCCATATGCAGTAACTGTGGCATGATTACAAATTACTTTGTAATTGCTTGAAGGCTTGAGAAATGCATTTTAAATATAGAAAATGACAATGTTTATTAAATATGGCTTTAAAATGTTGTATGTATTTACATATTAAGATTTAAAACTTGATCTAACTTTCAAAATAATTACAAAAAATTCTGAAGACTGATTACTTTAACTTGACAACTTGTAATCAAGGTGTTCAATTACAGAATAAAAAAAGTTCAAAAGAAAAAGCAGGAGATGCTGAGCTATTTAGTGGAAAAATAGATACCTGACCATGTTTCCACTGCACTGCAATAAAAGCTAATTATATCACCAGACTAGAAAGCCAGGAGATTTGAGTGTACATCTGTCTCTGCTAACCTTTCTGTACACATGACCTGTGGGTTAGTCTTTCCATATTTGTGAATTTTTTCTACCCTGCTTTAATCACTTGCCTTATAGAGCCTTCCCACCCAAGGATTGTTGTTTAGTGCATTAGCATCTAACTCAGGTGTGCTGTAATCTCTGGGATATGTGACCTGGACCTTACCTAGAGCTCTTGGAAGCCCAGACTGGCCCTAGCTGTGGCTGCCTGAAGTGTGAAAGAAATGTTTCATGCTGTTCGTAACTGGATGTCTGTTTGTACTGTAAGATCAGGTCTTGGTCCCACAAATGTGGTTTAAGAACAAGAATGGTCCAATTATACTACATAGGTTTTTCAAATAAAGGAGTAAGACACAGGATTGTTTGCTTTCCATGTACTGAGAAGTTATGGAGCTGAGAAGGAAAATGGTGATAAAGCTGATGGAGAATTATGCTGTAATAGGAAACACAGAAACAAACATAACTGTAGCCATCTGAAAGTGATGTCTGTTTATGGAACTTGAAAATGAGTAAATAGAAGTAAGATTCTGTTCCTTAGCATGAGGTCAGCTGTGCCTTAGTTTCTTCCTCTTTGTGGTAGTGCCTTTGATGTAATCATATAGTGTGTACTGGCTTTTCTAAATGAGATCACTCCACTTTGTTTTATTTGCACTGGAATACATATAATCCCCATACCTGTATATGCAAACTTGTGTACATGTAATTCCTGTATATTATACACAATATATATAATTCCCATACTTAATAAAATGCAGCTTCTCACATAATCAGTTCATTTCCATGGTCACTAAGCCTTTTTGTGAGGGTTGCTTCAGCTGTCTTACACTCAGTCCTGTGACAAAATATGCACCAGCTTAGATCTACATTCTTTTCAGGGAGATTTAAGTCACAGGCTCAACCCATCACATTCTAAAGTATTTTTCTCTAAAGACAGTCATATGCTGCTGCTTCTCCACCTTCAACCTTTGTAATTTGTGTTTTTCTTTCCATGTCCTTCCCCAGCTGTGCTCTTACCATGTGTAGAGGAATTTCTTTTCACATGGTACCTAGCTCTTACTTGCAAGATGCTGCTTGCTCCAATTGCAAGAACCAAATCTTGGTTGCCATGTCAAGATGATTCAATTTTTTTTATTTCTAACGTTCATGTTTCCTGGGTTCAGAGCCTTCTGGGCTCTGCACATACATTAGACAGGGATGTACTGTATCAGTGTAGGCTGTATCAGGGGTTGATCCATTAGGTGTTCTCAGGATGTGCCTGATAAGTAACAATAGAATGGAAAAGTGGCTGCACTAGTTTTCTCTAAAATAAACAAAGAAAAAGAAGCTTTCTTTAAGTACAATGGACATTATTCCATAGTCAGCCTCCACAATATAGAAAATTTAAATTCAATTCTTGTGTTTACTTGAGGAAATTCAAATCTACATCTTTCTGAGGAGTATAACTACTATAAAAAAAAATTCTTTCTGTGTGGGGAGAGTATTCTTACTACTTCTGGTTGAAAGTTGCACTTTGAAACAGAAAAATTCATGAGTCACTGGGGTCTAAAAAGAGAAGGGAAAAGAAAGCTTAACCACTTACCCTAGAGATTAGGAAATGTATTTGTGAAATCCAGAAGACTGTTCCTTTTAAGAACAATGCATTTCTGTTTTAATTTTAAGTTTTGCTGGTGCCAAGATGGTTAATCATAAAAGTGTCTGTGGAAACAAGACACATACATACAATTTGGAAAAAACAGACTGCTATTATAACACTGAAATATAGAATTAAAGTAGTATGGATGACACCAGCTGTAAAAACTGTTCCAGGAGTACCTGCAGGCTTATTCTTAAGGAACAAACATCTTTAATAAAAGTGTATTTGGCACACTATGTAGGAAGCTGATTGTTTTCAGATAACCCACTGCACTACAGCAGTATCTTTTATTCTTTCAGCATTCAATTATTTAAATAAAAGACTTTGTTTAACAAAACATATTGTTGTCTGGTATGCAGAAATATGTAATTTAACACATCTCGTTATCTAACAGCTCTATGCTATTATCAACTCAATAGGCTCTTCTGTTTTCCTCCTGGTTGCACTGTGATTACATTCTTTTATCAGATATTCATTTAAAAGAACTACAATGAATTTAGGTAGTATTTTGAGTTTGAAGTAAGTATCAATTGCATTTTTCATAACTTGTATAACAATGCTTCTTATTTTTAATAAAAGTAATACTCTGGAAATAAGAAGGTATCTTAACACCTGCGTAGAAGAGAGTAGCTTGTATTTTTCTCCCACCTGTGTTGATGCAACTCTACTACTTGGGAATCTGACACAGTAAATTAGCAAAATAAAACTATACACATGGCATGTTGTGCTATGACTAAGGGCAAACAATATTAGGTGCTAATTTATATGCTAAGGCATGATCCTGCAAACATTTATGTATGTGACTAAGTTTACAATGTGTATGAATTTACTTGGATCCATAAGTGTTTGCATTATCAGGGCAAAATGAAGAGCAAGTGGGTCCTACTCTACATGTGTCTAAAATAGAGGAGTAACACTTTAGCACTGGGGTACAGGTAGAATAGCTGCAAACTATTTCAAATATATAGCGCATTTCCTCTTAATCTCATTAGAGAATAAAAATGAAGAAGGGTTATAGGATCTGTATGAGCATCACATTTAATCCTGTTTTAATGTCTCCGTTACTATGAGTAACTAATAATGAAATGATGATGATGTTTCCTTACCATTTTCTGTGGGACAGAATCAATAGGACAGTGGTAGTGATATGGGAAAGCTACTATATGACAGTGGGGGGGAAGTTTTCCTCTGGCAAGTGCTGTTTTAAGAAAAATTTGCATAGGTACAGGGTGATAAATTTAAGCATAGACTACAAATCAGTCTCAGATGCTTTCTAGCTCTACTAGAACACTCACTGCAGAAAGCTTTTCAGAAGTGCAATTTTCAAACCATAATGATTGTGCAATAGTACTTTCCTACTTTTTATTACAAAAACTCCAAAAGGGTCAAATTTGGCTAATAAAACTGTTGAACAAAGTGAGGGACCCCCAAAATATAAAAATAAAAATTGTAGGTAGAAGCATACTTGGAACATCCTCATTAAGTAAGAGTTAAGTGTCTTAAGCCACATGCACTGCATGTGACTAAATAATGAAGAGTAGATGTTATCTTTAAATGACCTTAACTGTAAATCACTATACTGCCAATATTACTTGTAGTTGTCATGATTCATGTTTACAGCTGCCAGCTATCCCCCAATGATCCAGTTTAAATGTTATGCATGGAGGAGGAATTAGAAAAGTGCTTACTGAAAACCTAATTAACCCCCTAATGCATTTAATGTGAACTCCTTGTTCTTTAAATGTCTGAATAAGCATAATAACAACAGCTGTCCAAGGGGAGGATTCAGTGTCCATTTTAGGAAACACTTTCCTAATATCCACTGCTGGGATTTTTGAAAAATTTATTTAGCTGGTTGCGAGAGTTTTGAAGGACATGAAGAAATTCTTGAATCCACCTTACTGCATGTCTTCCCTTGCCCTTTAGAGCAAGTTATAAGGGCCTGATCCATGGTTTGCTTCACTCAATGTAGAGCATTTTAGTAAATAGGTGCTGTTTAGGGTTTCAGAAAGATTAACTTGCTGAGGATCTGGAATTTGTACATTGCTTCTTCAGTTTCTGGAATGCAGTTGTCCAT
>NW_009200890.1:70766-100963 GCF_000690835.1 Fulmarus glacialis | reverse complement strand
CTGCCTCAGAGAAACTGGTCCATGAGTCTTATGGCATGACAGAACTAGGATGCTTTTTATGACTTGAGACTGAGCTCTCTAAGTAATAAAGCTATGGTAACTCCATTACCTTTTCCAGCTGCTGGGAAGATCACAAGGCTGGCAGTAGAGTGAGTTTGAGAAATGTCTAAATTATTAGGATAAAGCAAAATAAATAGGTTATTTCTTAATTTAATTAAAATGTAGACTGATTAAGAGAGATGTCAATCTATTTTATCACACAACTCTCCTGAATTTGTTTTGACGTAATTGTAGGACCTGATCTGAAACCTGTTTTAACCAATGGGGACAGATAACAAATAAACCTCAGCTTAAGGAAGAAGAAAGATGAAGCTTAATCTTGCCCAGTTATGCAGTGTCTGATAGTAAATGCTGAGGCAACTTCTTCCTTCCCTAGTCCTCAGTGAACTCTGATTCAGGATTTTCCAAACTAGAATGGATGAACTGCTGCCTTGGTCTATAATGATCCTTGATGTCTTCCATATGTTGTGTCATTCCCCACCCCCCCCGCCAATCTGTCCAAACTTCTGGCATCCCCAGTGAGGTCTACAGCTTACCTATGCCTTGTGCAAGGAATTGCTGCCTTTTTTTTCTGTGTGCTTCTTGCTAGTTTCATGTGATGGCATGGTGCTTGATTTAAGAAAACAGTAAACAGATCCTTCTTTATTCAACTTCTGTTATGCTCATAATTTTGTAAACTTCTATCATATCTTGATTTTTTCTTTTAACAGCTAGTGAATTGAGTCCTAGTTAATGGAACTGATGGTCTTACAAAAGTATCAGTTACATGTTTTATCACTGTTCTTTTTTTTCATAAGCATATTAGATCTATTCTTTTGCATTGGGAAACCAGAACTGTACAACAGTATTTAAAAAAAACAAACGTAAAAATCTGGACTTTAGCTGATGCTCTTGATTTTTTTTTTTAATTAAAGTACTAGAATTTAGCCCAAAAGAGTACAGGAAGGAGTGGTCTCTCTAGTTATATTGCTTCAGCTTACTACAGAAAGCATATATATAACTCAACAGCTGTAGAAAGCTCTGCTAAAACCCCCCCTATGGTCTTTGACTGTTATTAATATTTACAAATGGAAAAAATTCAAGGGGTAACAAAATTGGTACAGCACAGCTCTCAAATGTGAAAAATAACATAATCAAAGATTAAAGTAAAATGTCCCTATATCAGCCTGAGGTCTGAATTTATGGGCGTTTTTTCTTCAAGTGGTAATACTTTTCCTACTTGATTTGCTTTAAAAAAGTCTTTAAGAATTAATATAAACTTGCTTCTGTTCAATCAGACAAACATGGCCCTAGATGTGGTATTGTAAACCAGATATGTTTTCAGTAGAACTGTTACAGGCAGTACTTGCTGCAATTACCAGCTGCCCTCTGCTATCCTTCTGCCTGGACAGTATCTCTTGGTTGAGGAAGAATGTTTTTTAAGGGGTGGTTTTTTGTGTGTTTTTTTTTTAAATCTTCTTACAGTAGGCTTTGAGTGGAACCAGAGAAACTGACATGTCACAGTGATTGCAGGTTGAATAATCCCCATCAGGAGGCAGAAATGGGATTGCGATGGTCTTGTCTCAGACTGCACCCACTGACAGACTCTCCCCTTTATCTCAGTAGGCAGTTGTTCCATGTATGACCACTTAATTCTGTAGTGATGTTAAAGGAAAAAAAGAAAAACCTCTACACAGGCAAACTGACTAAAGCCCATAGGGGATAATGTCAAAGCTACAGATGCTGTTTACTGCCTGAATTGTAACCATGACTTTGTAAACCTTCCCTTATAGGACCAAACCATACCTTCTTCTTTCACAGGCCTCATTAATGCTTACAAAATTAAGTGGAGTTGAGGCAAACCAGTTTAGTAATTTTGGAATAATGAGCATTGGCATTGCTGTTTTCACACATGGGTGGCTGAATTTGTACAGTGGTTTTGCTGTTGATTTTTTTCAAAGTATCAGTAAGAGTGAGTCTGGTTACTTAGTCATGCAGTACTTCAGTAGGAATTCAGTAGGAATCCTCCACATAAAAGTTTTTACTTAACTTGTCCCTTTTCAGCTGTAATAGCATTGCTACAGGTCAGGACTTTTGAAAATTGAGCTCCCCAAGGTGAACACTCTTGTATTCTTATTTATTATATTTTTGTGTATCCATTTCAGTTCTTCCCCTGTTAATAAAATGTGTGGATGACCATGTACTGTGACATTCATACTGTGAAAGAGATGAGTGTCAACAGTGAATCGGAAATCAAAGGTGGAAGTCTTATAAGTATAAAATATAAATTTTGCAACACAGTAGAGAATTTTCATTAGGCTGTGTCCCAGGGAAGGACTTCCTTATTCCAACTTCCTATGCTAACCTTTAAACTCATGGCAGAACACCAAAGAGATGATAACTTGAGCATCTTCTATCACTCCCATTTAAGAATTCTGGTGTTTTTAACCTTTCAGTGCAAGAGAGAACAACTGCTGTCCATTGGGCAAGGCAGAGGCTTAATTAACAGAGCAGTAGGCTATAATAGGCTATCAAGGCAATCAATACTGCAGTAATCTTAATGATTATCCTATTGTTCATCCCTTCCCTTGGTCAGATGTCTTCTCTATCTTGGGACAACCAGTGATATCAAAGCACTTTGAGTGTAATTTAGGAGATTCTTAAGATTTACCTAGAGGGGTAGTGTGTTGGTTTTTTTAACACAAAGCACAGTTGTATGAACACATTAATCTATTACCTAATTTTTAGTTATCTAATTCTTTAGTTTTTCTTCTGTATGTAGTTAAATATGTAGTTAGGCACAAAAAATTGTTAAAACCAAACAGCACATTAAAAAAACCAAACTTGTTATACCTCCCCATATTTCACAAACCAACAATTTCATTTTGCATATATGTATATTTTGCAAGCTTTTTTAACACAAACGTTTATGCCACTAGATTATTGGAATGAGGCATTCAGAATAAATCTTGCATTCAACTACTATGCTACTGGTGGTTTGCAGAGTGGGCTGTTGAATTTGCTTTAAAGAAGTAACACTAGATTTTCATGGAAAAAAAGACAAAATGTGACCACAAAGTTAAAAACAAACAGGCAATTAACAGTATTCAGCACTTATTTAGTGAGAAATAGGAAAAGTGTTTTGCACTTTTTCCTGTTGCCTTACTTCACCACTGTTGCGAATGAGTGGTTTAAAGGCCACTCAAAGAATCACTGTTGAAGATATTAGCAGGAAGTGATTTTAATAGAAATTTATAAAAGTGTGACTTAACAGAGTTTGATGGCATGGTTCACTCTATCACTTATTACACAGATGAAGCATACAAAGGAAAAGAGCATGGGAAGCTGAGAAGTCCTTGGCTACTGTAAACACTGCTTAGCAACCACCAAAACATCAGTATGTTATCAAAATTATTCTGATACTAAATCCGAAACTCAGTACTATACCACCTATTAGCAAGAAAATTAACTCTATCCCAGCCAAAACCAGGGTATTGTGTTAGAATTGAGTTGGAATGATTTATACAGAGGCTGAGGACGAAGAGGTTAAGGGAGACCCTCCTGTTGAGTCACGAGGTTCAGAGTAGACCCAGCTAGATCTACCGCTAGTCCCAGACTTGGTCAACAGTATATGTCTAAGGGATTACATGTGTTTAGCAGCAGTCTAAGGTTCATTCACAGTTTTAAGATGGATCACAAGATTTTAGCAGACACACACATGCCCATGGATGCGAAGATAGATAAATATACAAAGATATACGTGTTAAAAATCCCCCTGGAGTTCAGTGAAATACTCACGTAAGAAGTCTTGGCATTTCTCAGTGGGCAAAGGGTTGAGCCTTGAAGAGTATTGCAGCCCAGGTCCTGTGCCAGCCGGCAATGGTCCTCCGAATATCGCAAACTCTGAGGAGCATTTATCTCAGAGGGAAATTCCGGGCGCAGCCCGCTGCGGTCCAGGAGAGCTCAAAGGGTCTCATGTAGGACCGCTGTTAATAGGGTTGCAAGATTACTTTAGTCATCTGTAAATTTCCATCCTGGCCACAGTCCAAGGTGGTAGTGACTAAAATTCTGGAGGTTTCAGTGTTGTTACAATTGAGCTACAACTCAGATAAGATGATACCTGGACAAGGCAGTCGGAGTATGTTCCCAGCCTCAGCCATGCAGAGTTTCTGATATGGTCAAGGAGCGCCCAACCCCCAGACTCAGTACACCAAGGCTGAGGTTTCATGGGAATTTGAGATCAACGAATGGCCCAGGAGAAGTTAAGCTACTGGATACATAACAGATGTGCACAGATGAACTAGGGAGTACTGAAATGACTTAGACCTAACTAATGTGACTAAGCAGCAGAAACAGGAAATCTAATGGCTGCTACATGTAGTTAATAATTAGAAGTCCAGCTTTCCTATTTTCAGGAGTAAAATGAACATGCTTGCTATTAGATCTTGCAATAAGTTACTTATAGCTGCCAAAGATCAGCCACTCACAGAGGTAAAATGACATGGCATTTTGTGTCCTGCTAATGACATCAGTGATGAGCATTCCATAGGGATTGCCTGACGCAGGCAAGAGATTTCCTCCAGTTAGCTGACTTTCCACTCCACTGCTGGCCATTAAAGAGAAGAAGAAAATAGCCCACAGTGCTGAAGAGAATCTGTTTTTGATTACATACAGAGCTTGGGGGAAAAGTCACAAAACAAACCCCTTCCCAGGGAAAAAAAAAAAACAAACCCAAACCAAAAATAGTGATTTATCCAGGCAGAAAATGTGTATGTATTTTGAACTAAAACTGCATATCCAGGTTGAATTTGAGAATTAGTTTGGGGAAAGAAAAAAGTTTTGAAATGTCAAAATAATTCTGTTTGATCATTCTGAACTGAAGCATTTCTGGTTTCTTAAGCCAGTGGCTAGGGAACTGACCTGTAATCTTTTTCAATTCATAAGATGCTCTTGAACTCGGCATCTTATGCCTCTCAAAAGTAGCCAGAGGCCTTCTGAGATGGACCTTTCTCTGGTTCATCAGCTGAAACCCTTCTACCATCTAGATCAATCCTAACTATTCAAAAAAAGAACAAAAGAGAGACTCAATAGCTGGTCACATTCAGTGTATTTGAAAAGAGAGAGTGAGAGGGGAAAAAACACCCCAAAATGCTTCTGTTCTGGGTCAATTGGTCTGAATGTCTGTCTTTGATTTTTCAAGTCAGTAACTAAATTGAAAAATCAATTATTTACACATCTCTAACTACATGCTTCTCTTTTGCCAGCCAATTGTTGGATATGGGCATTTTGACAACTTCCCCTCTTGCCCAGGATACTCAACCTCCCATCCCTCGCCCTGCTTTTACGTAGCAGACTGTGTGATAGCTTAATGGAGAGTGTATCAGTCCTTGTGGAAAACCTGCAGTCCTGTTGTGATCTCATTTCATTACTGAAGGGACAGAAAGAAGTCAGTCCTTTGATTCTCTTCCCCCTCCCCCCCCCGTATTTATAAACAGTTTGTTTATGGAGCTATATGAAAATCTTTGGAGCAATATCTGGAAGATTATGATATCAGGGAGGTTTGGCTAGAAGGTAGGACTTGGGTCATTTGCATATTATTCCATTGAAATGACAGTCTTGAAATGACTTGATGAACTCATTTCATTGAAATGAAATCATCATTGATGACTTTAAATTCAAATGAATTGAAATGTCTGTGTGTGCATTAAACCAGAAGTGTGTATGAAAAAAAGAAAACTTTTTAAGTGGTATTGCTTAAGATTCCTAGCTTTGAGGACAGACAGACAATTGCCGCGTAAATCGTGGGAGCGTCAGCAGTAGAAGCGTTCAAGAGGAAACCTAGTGCAACATTTAGGCTGTGGTGTCACGTGTGCTTGTGAAGGCATCTGGGCTAGATGACCTGAGAAATCCCTTCTAACCTAAGGTACCAGAATCATACAGTCTAAATGACCAGTGGAGATTTTTATACAGATTCTGCTCAAACTCTTTAATTAGCACCATCTCCATTCTAAGACCTTAGAATTGGATACTGATTGAGCGTCATCCCATATTCTTGCTGTCAATAAATTCTTTCCCACACACAAAGATCAAATATACAAGATTATTCAAACATTTCTTTGCTGTTCTCTGCTTAATAAAGCAAGTGAAAGAAAGTGAATAGCAATCGCGCATCTAAAAGACATAGCGCTATTCATAAAGCATATTACTTCTTTAGACTCCTCACATTCTAATTAGAACTTTACAAAGCAATAACAAAGATAGCAACTGGATTCTAAACTAATAATTCTAAGCTCAGTGCAAACCGGAAAGCCCCAGTGCCAGTAAAATAATACAAGACACCTGTTTTATACGGTACACATCAAAAGCAAGCCCCAAGGACAATAACTTCTAATATAATCATTATTAAATGTTTATTAGCCAAAGCTCAAAATATCAAGAAATGTATTGTAGTAGAGAAACAACTATCTCCCAGACACACAAAATCTTTTTATTTTGATGATTAAAACTTTGGTTGCCAATAATCTTCTGGCCCAAGGTAGCAAGTGTTATTACTGTACTTAGAAAGTAATGAAAGCATATTTCTTATCATTCAATTCTCCTATTTATAATTTAAAGTGTACTCCTGTTCATCTATCTGTTTGAAATTAAATTCTTAAATTAAATACTTTATAGTTTTTTCATTCTTCTGGAGATAACAAAATTACTAATACGAAAAAAGTCTATTAAAAAAAAAATCCAGAGAGGGATTCAAACACAGAAACTCTGGAAAAGTTCCTTAATGTTTTGAAGATACACAACTTTCACTTGAGTAAGTCTAATTATTTTTTTTTAATCTCGGTTCTTGCACCAAACAAAACAGAATGGGGTATAAAACCAGACTAAAACTTTTAAACCTCTGTTCTTGTTTTGCTAGGAATGACTACCCAGCAACAAATGGAGCTATATTCTTGTATGCTTCTCCTTCAGGCCTGCTTTATTACATACCACTAAGGACAGGGAATTAAATTTGGATCTCCCATATCTTAAAAGAAAGGTAAAGCAATAGTAAAGAAAATGAAAGTATGTATAGGACTTCCCCCAGTAAGGAAGGAAGGTGGGAACTAGCCTTTCTTGTGATTAGTGCTGCTTTGATAGACCACACACATGAAGCCTCTTTTTGATTGCTGCTGGCATTTAATTGCTAACACCTAAAGAACAGGTGGGGCTGATTTAGGCAGAGGGTTTTAAACTGAGGAAGAACTGTTTGAAGTGATACTAAACTGAAAATTAGTAGGGTTGAGTCTGGTCTTCCCTGCTGCTAGGGGAATGGTAACAGGAGCTGGAGTTATTTCTGTGAGAGTGGTGCTATGCATCTACTGTAGACTCCTTAGCTTTGGGTATAGCTCGATCTACAGAGGATGTTAGTGCTCCTGGAGGCAAAAGAAACCCTGCTAGAATGGTGTGTATTGGGGCATGAAGGGGGTTTTCTTGATGGAGAACAGAAGTTACTAAGCAGCAGTTGTAAGAATAGATTCAGAGTAGCCTTGAATTGAGTGAGTGCTGCTGATTCCAATTAAACAAAAGCAAAACCTACTGAGTAGCAATAGGATTTTTTTTTAATACAGACCTTTGATAAATCAGTAGAATTAATTATTGAAATCATCTAGTTCCTTAAAACTTTGGCATTACTGTAAATCAATTAAGGTGAAAAATGGTTAGAGAAGAACTTCTATAACTGAACAAATGAAAGTGGGATCTTGGAATTAATCAGAGCATATGAAGGGAAGAAAAAGGAGACAATTATTGTTGAGAGAGAAAATAAGCATTAGTCTAAATAAAAAGTGGATTCATGTATGACAAAGAAAACTTTAAAAAGTAATAAACCAAGTACACTAGTGTTGAAATGCTCAGCAATCTAATAGGTTTTAAGAATAGTTTTTCAGTGAGGATGCTGTACCACCTAAGGCAAAATTTGATAACTATCTACTACAAGCCTTAAACTTTAAAATACCTATCTGTACAGGAGATAAAAAGATAGAAAGCAGCAAGAGAAACTGAACCCATGGTTTTCATATCTTCCTTGGGTATTCTAATAGTTTGGAAAAGCTGGAGCTCTCGCATTCCCATCTTCAGTCTTGTTTTATTGTTTCTTTTACAGCAATGTTGCCACTATACTTTCCCAGAACTTGACAAGTGCATGGGAGGTGCCTACTAGACTGAAATCCCACCTATCTGTAATTTACTTTTGAACATTCAAGGCAGAATTGGGTATCAAACTAATAATTTTCTTTAACAAATGGAGCATCCTATGAGGTAGAGAGCCTTTCACCTCCCAGTAATATAAATGAAAGCTGGCAGCACCTTGCTGTGTTGGGATCTTTGCATTTAAAATGTAGACACCTTGAATTTATTTGTGCAGAACGGACTACACCTTTTTCAAGAACAAAGTGATTTAAAACCTTAATGTGGGATACTTTCACATTTATTATCTTTCTCTTGGGTTTCTTTAATTTCCGATTACAGCAAACAGCTATGTGCTCTTGTGATAGATCTGGTTTGACAAGAAGCATGTGGGATAAAACATATTTTAAAAACTGTTTTCTTCCTCCTTATTCAAATTAATCTACTCTTAAGGTTTGCTGGAAGGGGAATTTGTCTGTAATCCAACAGAGAAATTTTTTTTTCTAAATGGCTGGTCTACTCCTGTAAGTGAGTCTAAAATTCTTGTTGTGAAATTAATGTTTTTTTGCTTCAGTAATTTTCAGAATGTGTATACCCAGATTACAATGAAACGAAGAGAGGTTTATTTCAAAACTGCCAAGAATACAGTAATTTGAATTGGGGTGGGTAATTTCCATTTTATGCATCATCAGTGATGACAAAGCCTGTGTTAGTTAAGTCTTGTGTTGCAGCTGTGGAACCATTTTGGTTTATGCCTTCAAAATGCTCATTGAACTCACAGGTCTTGCATGGAGCTGTTGGTATTTATGATGATACAGAAGATGGAATAGAATTTTTCAGCTGTGCTGGCTCAACAGTTTTATAGAAGTAAAAGAATCAATTAAAACCGTTTTTTTGCCAGTTTTGTGAGATAACAGCACAGATTTGTGAGGCAAGAAGGTATTGTTTCTATGTTTAATAGGGTAGAATTATACCTTGATGAATGGATGTTTGAGAAATTATAGGGAGTGTACCATTTTAATTTGAACAAAAAATGGAATTTGGAAATAATTTTAAGAGTGGGATAATGTTACCTTTTCATTTGCACAAATATGATTTAAAAGTGTAATCTCTTTAAACTGTGGTTTCATGAGTCTGCAGTTGATTATAGATTTTAGTAGCTGAAGTAAGGCAGTATGTCTTGCACATTATTTCCAAAGCATTCATGCAGCTGTGCTGCATTATACAGAACTGCTAAAAAACTATCAGTAAAAAGTATCACCTGATGCTGTTTCTTGTTAGATATAATTTTGAAATATGCAGGCATCTCAAAATAAATCTTTATGTTTGAGTTAAGCTGGGGAAGTAAGAATTTCTGATTTCTAAAGCAAATAAAGACTTGAAATTGCCATGGGGGCTGCACTAGATGCTGAACAACTCTTACCTACCCACAGGACGCACATAGCAGGTGAAATACTAAGCTCCTGTGGAGTCCTTTAATATTACTTGAGACTCACTAATTTTGAGTCTGACAGCATAGTCAGTAGGGAGACCCAGTTAATGCTTGTTTGTTGTCTCTGCTGAGATGGCACTGATGAGCTCATACTGTGAGGGTAGTTTTTGTAGTGTGGGTACCTGTCCACTCAGGAATGGGCAGAGAGACCAGGGAGTTTTGAACTAAGTCACTCAGAGCTGTGAGTGATAATGTCTTTCATCCTAAAGGCACTACTTAATTAAGCAACCCTCATGATTTCACACAATTGTGAGAGATGCTGCATCTTTAAGAAATGGAGGGTTTTAACAAGCACAAATTGGTAGAGTAAAACCAGAAGTTTTAAAATTTCTTAAGGGTTTTCATAAGCAAACCACCTTTACTTTAAAAAAAGTTGAACTATTTAGCACAAGAGCCACCAGAGACTTAGGTATCCAAAGCAGGTTCTGTGTGGAATTGGGGAAAAATCGCGAGCCTAACTTGGAAAATAGCTAAAACTTACCGCTGGCCTCCCTGTTTCACTTTCTTGCTCTCCAGGTGCCTGTGGTTCTGTTGAGGTCTGGGATGTAAGTGTTTTTTTTTTACCTTGGTATCTTTTTAGGGCCCGTATTTGGTTGGTATGCTTGAAAAATGCTTACAAAAAACCTGATGGGTTTGGGTACTTATAGAGTGGAGTGAAATTCTTTGGTTTTTCTTTCCAAGTGTATCTAGAAAAAGCAGAGGTTGGAGATGGGCAGTGATGGCTCCATCTAATCTTTTAACAACCAGCCAGCTATCTCCAGAAATACCTTTCTGCTGTGCCTGCCTCTGAGTGAGTTACAACTTGCAAATGTTTGGGTATGCTTTTTGCCTCCCCTGTTGCAACAGTTCTGCCATACAGAAAAGCAAATCAAAATTTATTTGGTCAGGGAAATGAAAATTCTTCTGAATAATTAGTGGTTAAAATAGTGCCTAAATCTTTCTGTGAAGTGCATTAAAATATATTTTAAAAATATTTTTTTGGTGATTCATGAAATGGACGGACATTAATTTTGGGGAAAAAGTATTTACTTCCCATGGATACTCCCGTATTTTGAAGGAAATGGTGTTCTATAATAGGCTCAGCAAATAGTTTTATCTCCATGTTATGATGTTGCTATTTGTGGAAGCAGCTTTCGTTCACCTGAATAAGAGCAACTTATAAGCAGAGAAAGTTTTATAGACCATAATACCATTTACTTACAGTGTCTTCACTACTGTGCCATGGTAATTCTCTGACTTGAGGTGGTAGCAGATTAGGGAGCCTTTGTGTGTGCTAATACTTTGTTTCAAGCCCTGTTTCTTGTTACTCTAAATGCACTAGCTCTGGAGAATGGTATTTGAAAAGTAAATTTGGATCTCTATTGAAGATAAGTGTTTCCATCTTGCCTCTGATAATGTAGGGAAGTGGCCAAGAAACTAAAGAAAATGTGGAAAGGGTGGGGAAAAAAAGATAAAGGATAGTTAGTGCTGCAAACAGGGAGCTGAAGTGATTATGGAGTGTGGCTGAAGGCAAAAGTTACTATCACTCAAAATAAGGCAAGAATAAGCCATATAAATTCTACAGATGTTAGGTCTCCAGGACGACTATGTTATATGGTTGTGTTAACAAAATTCTTAGAATTCTGGAGCAGATACAGCTTGGGAGTGTCTGACTGACTTGTTTGGGATTTGCAGATGAGGATTTTGCTGCAATGTTTTTTAGAACAAAATTACTTTGGCCACCATTTAAATCAAACTGATGTAGTCCGTGCTAGTCTTTATTGGACATACAGCATCAATATTTTAACTTACTCAAATTTGTTCTTAGAGGGGTATATTTCACATCCTTATTACTCATCTCTGTTTACTTACTTTCTTTACACAAAAACATGCTTTGATATGGAAAATATTATACTAAGCCCAACTTCAAATGCCTGTATGGAAATGTTTGTTAGTAAGGGTACATTGTTACTTACCATGTAGAATTTAAAGTCAACACCTGCAATCACTTTATAATTATTCCAGTATTGCTAGTGATGGCTGATAGGTTCTTAAATAAGTTAATAGGTCAGATGGTGTTGAAATCTGTAAAGACTCTGGGAAGACTTGTTGACAATTAGGACAAGATTTTATCTTCAGGTAAAGGACTGTGCAAGCTGCAGTAGCCAAGGATAAAGGATGACACTGGAAGGGTGATGCTTTGTTTTTTTGCAAGGAGGCATTTCCCTGAGAAGCAATACACTCCTTGTGTCACATTTATTTAGAGATGAAGGGTAAATTTTTGTTATCTTGTACCATAGCCTCTAATATTCAACACAAAGAAGTCATCTCTGTTGTTAGTGGCTGGTTAAGGAAACCCTTGCTGTCCTGGTTCCCCCTGAGGTGCTTGAGAACCCTGCTAAGGGTTAAGACCTGTTAACCTAGAGAGCTCAGCTTGACTTTGTGCCTCTGTATTATCAGTTAGTTAGTTACCTAATTTTCTATTTTCCTAGAATTCTTTGAGATCCTCCCTGTCTCTTCTGATACTGTTGGTATATACTCCCCATTTCCTCTTTATTGTCTCAAGAGGGAGTTTACGATCATTAAGAGCCAGTCTTGTAACTTGGTGTTCAGAGAGCCCACTCATCCACATGTGGCCAGGCGCGTATTATATGATTCACTCTGCCTCAATTTTCTGATTTTCATTATTGCACATCCAGTTATTGTGGAGTCTGCTTGAAATCTGCTAAATGCCTTCAACAGTCTCTGCCTAAAAGCAACAGCAGAATGCTGACAGCCTATTCATCATTGCTCTTTCAGTGCTTCTATGTTTACCTACATAAGCCTAATATGACAACAGGTTGTGTCAAATGATGTAATGCACGTAGTCAACAGGCTGCTCACTGGTTATGTCTTTTCACTTCTAAATGGTTCAAATAAGATCAGTGTACCTTTAAGTTTTGGCTATACCCATGTATCTCTTTAGATTGTGGACAATGCTAAACTTTGTTTACAAACTATGGTGGGCTTTTTGTGTTAAAGTGTGGAAGATTGTAATGCCCAGCTGTATTCTTGCTTATGAAACCAAATTGGATTTCGCATCATTCCAGGAAGTTTCCTGGTTCACCCAAGGTGAATAAACAATATAAGAATATTCTTATCTGCCTCTCTCATCTAGATGCTTGTTCAGTTCTTAAATTCTGAATTTTGGTAAACTTGCAGTTATGTTTCATATCAATAAGAAATCACTAGGTTTCTTAAACCACTGGAGACAAAAGTCAATGTTCTGATCTTACAGAACACTTCACACATTACTTACAATCATTTTATGACATTTCTTTTGTTTACTCTCTATTTACTTAGCTATTTTGTAATGGGTTTTGTTCTGTTTACTGGTGGTGATAACTTGATTTGTGATTGTATGTCTTCATATTTCAGGGTTAACTGTATCATATTAACTATTTCAATAAGCGCCTTCAACTTATTGATTTATACTGCTAATAATGCTCTTCTAATAACTTCAAATTACTGTAGTGAGTGGTAAAAAAAAAAATAGAACCTTACCATCAGCAGTTTACATGATGACTCTCAATTGTTATTTTACAGATTCAAAAATACAATGTGAAACTTCTAGAAGAAATTTAATTTCTAGAAGTTCATCCTGAAAAGCTACATTTAGCCCAATTATATTATGCTTGTATACTTTTGCCATGCTGTCTTTCTGCCTTTGGCAGAAACTTGAAATAAGGAAGTCTATAATATGACATGTCCTGTACTTGAGGAATGTTAGATGCTTATTTGGGAAGTGTATTAAGGGCACATTCCATTTATGTTGTATTTGCCTGACTTGGGTATTACCAAAAAAAGCTTATCATCTTGCCTAATTTTTTTTCATAGTTCTTCACGTTTTGGTTCTAATGAACTGTCCATACATTGTATCTTTATTTACCAGTGGCATCTTTTTAATGAGATGCATAATAAAAGCATCATCAATTTATATTAGATATTCCCCAGCTCCCTTTACACTGATTTCCAAACTAAGTGGAATCAGTCTCAGAGCCCTAAATGCTAATTTTTATTGATGGTGACAAATCAGGAAATTAGCAAACAATGCTGATGTTCCTATGATTAAAAAAAGGCAGTAAAAAGAATAAATGTTGTGATTGTATTATGTCTGGAGATGCAAAGAGGTTTTTTTTTATCCCCTTTTGTAACCAAGTCAAACTATGAATGGAAAGGGTCATGTTAGATTTCAGCACAACATTCTCTATGAGATGTTTGCACTGTGAAATTAGAAATAATTGTTATTGTGCTTTTTCTTGATAATGTTTGTCACTTGTGCGGTTTTTAGACAACATTCTCTACGAGATGTTTGCACTGTGAAATTAGAAATAATTGTTATTGTGCTTTTTCTTGATATTATAATGTTTGTCACTTGTGTGGTTTTTAGGATGCTGAGCTAGCGCTTTCCCTGCTGTATAAATCTTACCTAAGCTCATAAAGGGTGGATTTCTGCTTCTCCTATCCACAACTAACTAGGGATGTGGAGGTTCTGAGTTCCTCAAGTAGCAGGCAACCTTGGCCACTTCTTAGAAACTACACAAAGGTACCGTGTGATGTGATATGAAGTCTAGTACTAAGATTTGACTTGGAATAGGATGCTTTTCTCACCTGCTGTTGCTCTTGTGTCCTGCCTCAAGACTGTTTAGAAAAGATCGTAATACTGAATGCCTGCAATAATTATCATCAATGACTGTAGAAGAATGAGAAAAGGGAGATAAAGGGAAACGTGGGTATTTGAGGAAAATGATCCTGATGTATGAGAGATCTTCAGCTTGCGTATCTTCCCTGGGTAGTGCTACCCCTTCAAGCTGCTTTGAGATCCACCATCTTGGTGTCATTCTGAAAAGTGATGAAAGGCATGTTAGCTTTTACGTCATGGCTCTTGGCCTGAGCCCTTTCTGGGAAACATCGCTCTCCTGTTCACAGGAGTTACCTTTCTTCTGTGAGGGTTAGGTGGGCAGCGCAGGGGTCTTCTGACCTCTTACTCTGGTTGTGGAGTCTGGTGCAGTCCAAGTGCAGGCCCATGGTTCAGCTTTGCTTTTTCAGCATATTACTTTTTCAATCATACTGAAATTAAGTGTCAGCCATGATTAAGCACAGATAGGTGTCACTCATACCCATGATTAAGCATAGCTAAGGAGGAGGCCATTAAGATTAAATACAAGTTTCTTTAAGGTTCTGTTTGTATCTGTCTTTTTTACTAGTCTAGAAACGGACATATAACAGTTCTGGCTGGATTCCATTTTTCCTCTCCTAAAAAGACAGAGTGCATATAGAGTTGATCCTGTACTTCTGAAAAATGGGCTACTTAGACTGCTAAAAATAGAGACCTAGAAAATAACAACCAGAAATATGTGGCTTGGTGACTCATTTTTGATGTAAATATTGTGAAAGTTATTTATAGATCACATGTATAAGACCGTAAAGTGACCTTTTTTGTATGATGTGCACTACCAAAACATATGACTTGGAATAATTTGGAAATTTAAGCAGCAATATTTACTTGGCAGACAGTGCTGACAAGTGGGAAGCAATTGATAAAAACTAAAAGAAACGAATGACTAATTCATTTAATAGAATCTTAGGACAATTTAAAAATCATTGTGGAAAACAGCAAGAAACCAGTGTTTAGGTGGCCTGACACTAAAGGACTGACTTGAACTGATTCTAGTTAGTAATATGGTGAAAATTGAAAATGAATACCTGAAAAAGAGCAATTAAGAGTGAAACTACTAAAATGTCAGCTTTTTCCACTATCCAAACCCTTAAATCTTGCATATTGTTCTACTGAACCCCCCCCAATCCTTTGTATTAATACTGCTAAAATGAGAATTTGGATTAAGATGCATAAATATTTCTTATTTTTCTTAATGTATGGTAGTATATAGAAGAAAAGAATATTGACTTATTAAAGCATCCTGTTAATTATGAAATGATCCTGCAGAATGAGCTTCAGGTTACAGTAATTGCTTTGCTTCAAAAGAACTGCTTCCTCTTAAGAGAAATGCTAAACCAAAACAAAACCACAGCCTAATCTGAACTATATGTTGGCAAGGAAATACTAGGTGATGTAAAACATCAGGGTGTTTATTTTGTTGGTTTTTAGGAAGTACCAAAGGCTCATATATTCCCTCCTATTCTAAAATCTTGGGAGGAAGAAAAATACTTCACAGCTGCCCAGTTTAAGCATGGTAATTCTGTGTTGTTCTCGATGAGAACTTGATCCTACAAGACAATCCTCCTCCCTTATAGAGACATTATAAAGGGCTAGATCCCTTTAGGATTAGAGTAATAGATGAAATTCAGCAACAGAAATGGGTAAAACCACTGGAAATTTGTGAGTGGATCTCTGCTGAATTTCCTGCATTAGTTAGGTGCTTTTCTTCCACATCTTCAGGGAACTTCTCATCCCATAGATCATCATGGTCAACTCCTAGCTGTGTCTTGTCATTTCTTTCTTGGGAGTTGGAAAAATCCAGCAATAATAATCAGCCCTACTTCAGACATTTTCAACTAATTCCCAGGTTTCATGTGGCGTTTAGTTAATTTGGAACTTTGTCTGCTTTGTCTTTGTTTCCTACCTTAAGTACCTGCAAAAATCAAGCTCTTAATATTGGCAGCAATAGCAAGTAATACAATACACACCAAAAAGAAAACACTGTAGTACTTTTGCCAGTTTACCACCTTTTTCCAGTAGGCAGGTTGCTAAAAATCAGTACTGGGAGGTGAAAAAACCCCAACTGTTGCTGTCCTACCTGCTCTTTCTGCTCTTTTTCATCCCTCTATCTTGTCTTCCTCTAAAGATGTTTTAGGTCACTCTAACCAAATAGCTGTAAAGGGTAGTTAATGCCAACAAAAACACAGCTGAAAAGAGGAAGTAGTGGGAGAAGATAGTAAGAGCGATGGGAAAGGAGTAAGGTAACTGTTAAAACCAAATCCAACTTCAGACTAGACCTGTGCAATGCCTTACCTTCACTTCTTTCTCTCATTAACAACATTGTTCTAAGAGATCTGTAATGCTGATAATTAGCAAAGCCTGAAATCATGAGGCATGCTTTCTGTGGAAGTGCCAGAGCTGTGTTAACAGCTTTGAATGCCTTGACCTGGTATGTTGTTGACAGGTCGTTATGTCATTGACATAACAGGTCATTATGACACATCTGTTCCCTTATATAATAAAATTAATAAATAGTGCAGCTTTCTTATTCTGATTTTACTTGCAAAGAGAAATGTAGTAATATTTTCAAAGTTTCTAGATAAATTCTTTTATTTTAAATTCCAATAGTCCCTGCCACTTTCTTTGTTTTAACTTATAGGTCCACATCCTAATTTAAATTTGGGTTCGTGCTTGTTGCAATTGCACATGTGTGTATGGGTGTGCACAGGGTGTGCGGATACAGATAATTGTCTGGGATGGCTGTTAATGCCTACTTGCAAGTACATAAAAGCAGGCACAGTCATAGTTTGTTCAAAATTACACTGGAAGCAAGTGGCATCTTTGTTAAATTTATGCCGACTTCAGGCTTTGGATTAGGGCCTAAATTCCCATGCAAAATGTAAGCACACGAGTCGCATTTCTGTTTAAAAATGAAGCCCTAGATATATAATAAAAAAATTAGATGTTTAGTAGCTAGATCACCAGTCATTAGAAATGTCAGTTGCAATAACTTCAAATTTATTCATAGGGAGTTCACATTGGCAGACAACTCCAAAGGGGCATGCTTCCAATAAAAAGAAAACCTTGAAGGCCAGCTTCCCATTGTATTTGATTTAGTACTCATTTTTTCTTCACATAACTTGACACATACTGGCCTGATTACACTTTTGCCCTAGCTTGATAAAAACTAGTTCTGACTTGATGTGATAAAATGAGAAGAAATTCTAATGTGACTTCGAAGTTGCGAGTGAAATGTGCTGGGTCTTCCCCAGCAAAGTGGAGGGTTTCTTGTAGCTGCTGGGCTCCAACAATCTTCCGTAAGGGATAAATTCTCTTTCCTGATTTTGTGATTGTATCTTTTAATATTAAAGATCAGCAGACTCAGAGGCATACATAGCGAAGAGGCCAGAGTTGGTGCGGTCACATATAGCCAAGTGTAAAGGAAGTTAGGAACATAAGAGAGCAAACAGTGACTGGCTGGGCATATGTATCCCTTCTAGGGCTGCATTCATTAAGCCAAACTCGGTAAGGTCAGGGAGATTGGGGAAGGCTGTTACAGAACCTTTTCGAAGTACATGAAGCTTTTCCTGAGAGCAGTGGAGTTACTTGGTAAGTTAAGAGGAGACACTGTGGACTTCCCTGACCCTTCAGATCTCAGCCTTCATGCAGGCGAACCCAATGCATCCTACTTCTCAGTGTCTTTTACTTGATGTTTTCTCCTACTCATATACTTGTGGGAGAAATGATAATGAAATAATAGAGAAACTGTTCAATTCCCTCTTTCATATAGAAAAACAAGGGTAAGAAGGGCTTTTTCAATTTTTTTTTATCTTCGGCTAATGAGATGAAACCTCTTAAAAGAGATATTAAGATGAATGAAACTAAGTAAGGGAGAGGTTCTGATATGTAGTGTTGACCCCTACCAACTCCAAACTCTCCATGGAAGGAATTGGGCACGTTTTCTTCTTTCCTCCCTGTATTTTCTTCTAGTTAATATTTTTCCCACCTACATGTTTTAAAGAACTAGACATCATCCAACAAGAAGGTCTAGAGTTTCAAAATACCTTCCATCCTCTTCAATTTATGTGCAAACATATTCAGCAAGATAAATGGTAATTGCTGCTTGTAGGCAATGTGGGAAAAAAAAGAGTTTCTGGTGTTGCACTTCATATGCAGCCCATGTCTGTGCAACCTCTATGCATGTGCAACCCAAACAGAAAAGGAGGAAAACTTCTTGTGAGGAGGAATGCTTTGTTAATGATCACAGGCTGTTATCCATCCAACGGGGGAGAGGAGGAAGGGGAAAGCCAATTAGTTTCCTTTGCTATAGACATAATTTGGTCCATTGAGCTCATTGAAAAATGCTGATCTTTGGCATGACAATATGTTTGCAGAAGATAAACTAGGATCCAAATCTAAAGCAAATTAACTGTTTTAAGGTGCCTTGCACTTAATGCAAAGGAAGAAAGAAAGACTTAAGGAAGTTAAAAATGAAGTAGTGTCCCTTTTTCTGATAGATGCAAAAACAGTCTACCTTGAAAAAAAGGTAAAACCTTGCATTTAGGTCAAGAAAGTAACCATTGAAATAAATAATCTTTTGTAATCTTTGCATGAAGACTGCATATTTTTAGCAGCTGTTCTACATGCAGCTTAAGCAAATTATGGATTTAGTGCAGAAGCTGTTGTTACAGTATTTTGCAGCTGATGTCTACTGAGTGGATCAGAAACTCATAAAAGTTGACCTCCAAGCAGAGCAAATCACTTAGACTAACACCCTAATATATTCTACCTCTCATCAGTGTTTTCTAGTGTGGGCTCAATACTATGCTGTGTTTGTAATCGGAATAAAGTTAAATTAGCTCAGAATCCTATGTGAATACATCCTAAGTTATATTTTTTAGCGTTACGTTCTCTTGATTTCTAAGGAGTACATCTAATTTCACAACTTTTGCACACTGTGTTGATATGAGATGAAGCAAGATTATCTGGATACCCTTATGGCAGTATTGTGATTATCTCAATGCTTTTTTAAACTGAGTAGCATAATAAATTTAAGAGTTCTAACTTAGCAGAGTGGATGGAGATTGATACAGAAAAGTCAAACATGCCTGCTTCCGTGAACTGGGTGATTTTTAGCTCATGGATTGTCAGCTTGTATGTGGTTGAGGTGAAAAAAAAAAAACCACTAAAAAGCAAATTTGCATGGTATGACTGTATCCTAGGGAGGACTCTGAGGTGCGTACTGTGTAAAATATTTCTGTCACTGAACACTCTAGGAAGAACATTTTTAGGTGAATAAGTGTAAGCAAAAGAAATTCAGATTTGTTTTACCTTTGAAAATATTTGTTTTAATCACTTACACTTTAAAGATTTTTTTTTAAGTAAGCCTTGGGGAGTTATTTTCCGCTAATGACACAGCCAGGAAAGAGCTGAAACAGCAGAATTCCATTGCTAAAGTTCAGATTGATTGTCACTATGTAATGCTGCTTTATAGCCTCTCTAGAATAAAGAAAATACCACCTTTTAATATATGGTTATAATTTAAAATTCTAAGCTAGGAAGGAAGGAAAGAAAGAAAACTAATTTAACAGCCCTCCCTGTTTCCAAAACTGACTTTATGAAATAGAGCGATTTTTTTTTTAATTTACATTCTGTTTCAGCAGACTCTTCTATCCAGAACCTAGCTTGTAGTTTAGATTAGGTTGAGTGCAATAAACTAACATTTGATTTTTGCTTGTAATAATGCAAACTGTGAAGAAAAAGATAGGGATATAACTTTTTGTATTTTAGACTTCTGTGTTACCTTCCTCATGAAAAAGAAAAAACAAAACTGAAAGGGAGTAAAAAGCTTGAGGCTTCTTATTTAGAGGTTGGGGTATTCTCAATTTTGTATGGTTTGCGTGGGTATGAAATAAATAGCAGTCATAATTTAAATGAGAATTATGCTGGTTCAGATTGATCTAAGTCAGACCCCTCCAATATGTGATCTTTTTAAGTACACAGACACTTTTATGGCATGTCTTGGCACAGTCCTAAGTGTGCTGTTATATGTGGAGGTCAAAGAGTCTGTGCTCTTAAGTGTAGCTTAAATGTAAATGTGTGAAATGGGTCAAACCGGTGTAGCAGCCCTAACTTTGGCTATATAGTTTATATTTCTGTTGACCCCCTCGAACTGCCATGTACTTCACTGCAAGCCTCTGGGCATGGCTCCAGCATGGCCAGTGTTTCTCCAGCACATGTGACCCAATGAACCTGATGGGTTAGGGCAGTGATACGTGTTGCCACACAGCTTGTCCTCAGCAGCCTAAGGGCAGCTCCCAGCCTGTCTGCTGAACAATTACCTGGATAGAAATTCAGTGGGAAGCTGAACATCGTGTTCCAATCTGCTCTTTCAGATCAATCTAAAAAGCACCTCGGTGCCTTCAGTATACTGTTAAAGTATGTGATGTGCTCCTAGTAGTATTCTTTCAGCCTGCTACTTCAGTCAAATGCTGGAATTAAACATTAATTCAATCTATAATGGCTTTTGCTTTGAACTGGGGTAATTAAGTTCTGCTTACGAAACAAAATATTTTATGCCAAAGCTTATGCACATGAGTACTCTTAAAGTGAAAGCTTTTTCACACTTAAGGCTTGAAAAGTCACAATTTCCAGTTTTAAATTATAGTTAACAGTCAAGAAACATTCATTTTTCCATTGCGCAGTGAGCTGGAATGTGTGAAAATGCACACTACAGAGCATGTTTTCTTTCTTGCTTACTTTCACTGGGATAAATAAGGAATAGCTCCATTCACATCAATTACTGTTGCCTGGCACTTACACAAGGTGAAGTTGATTGACAGGAACACCAAAATCTATGTTGTGGTAGTGAAAGAACTTTTAAGGTGTAGGGGCTTCAGAAATAAGACTCATTGCAAAGTTGGAAAAAACCAACAAGACAACTTTTATGTTTAAACAAGAAGTTTAAAATAAATTATACATGAGCTCTAGACCAGAAGCGGTTAACATTTTTCTGTCTTTCATCTGCTTGCCCTTTGCCAGGAGATCAGGTGAAGTTACAGGTTCTAGTAGTAAATCCATGACAGACAGAAATTCAAGAACCTTTTGTTTCAATCACATAAATGACATCTGACCTTCCATACAAATAAACTCAGGATTAGCAAGGACACCCTGCCAGGAAAAAAAGAATACTGAGCTCTAACTGATTCAGATGTAGAGGAAAATATTTCAGAAGAGCAGATAATTTATAGACATGCTAACTTTTATTATTGCATTGCAATCCCTAGTATAGAGTAGCAGAGTAAATAAGAGTTACAGTTTTTAGTTAAAGGAAAAAACATTTTAATTTGCTTTTTCTTTAGTGGGTTTGGATGAAAAGAGTTTCTTTTTTCCTTGAAAAAAAAAAGGTATGGGGATTATAGAGAAGTAATTTTTATGTATTCCATAACACTTCCATTTCCTACCAACCTCTCTTCTTCTGCAATACAGTCAATTATCTTCCTCTTACCAGTAACAGGAAAAGGTCAAAAGTGAAATAAGAAAATACCATCTTTCCTAAGGGAACACATTCATAATGTGGCAGGGAGCCTGTAATTTGGCAGCTGTAGCTTTGGGAGGCTAAAGTTTGGTACAGGAAGAAATTGGAATGTCTCTTTGTTGGGGAAATAGTGGTCATCGGAGAATGCAGCTGACACGATTTCTCTGTGTAGAGCTGACATTGGGGTGCTTGGTGCTGTCATTGAAGGAAGGCAAGCAAAGGCTCTGCTTCATGCTATTGTCAGTTTTGCTTTTTTATCTCACATATCATGCTCAGAACTAATTGTGTTTACTGTGCTCCTGCAAAGCAGGTAGTGAACACTGTATAATTAACGGGGAACTTCCAGTTCCTCCTTTATCTTCCAAACAGCATATAAGAGATTTCTGTCTGTCTTTCTCCTCTAACTAGGTTTTGTATTTGTGTGCACATGGTTGTTATTTTTTCTAATTTGTCATTTTGCATCTCTGATACATCTTCAGTTAATGTTCAGTGTCAATGACTGAAATTTTATGCTTTTGAGTTTGGGGATGAGGCAATGTTAGACTTGCATGTATGCAACCACATTGTAATTTGAATTAAGATAGTTATCTCAGATTTTGGCTCAAAACTAGTTCTCTTATTGCCATTACACATTACCAATGCATTTGTGTTGAATAATACACTCATTAGCTTATTAAAGTGAAGATGGGTAAAGAAGGAAGCAATAACAAAAGAATGAGAGAAGGAATAAAGATAAATCCAGACTAGACCTTAAAATACAACCTTATATGATAATTCCGTTCACACCCACAGGGTAAGAAATGATGTCCTTCTCTCTGCAGGATGACCATCTGCAGTCTGACAATGCAATGGTAGCTCCTGCAATGGATGCAGGACCTATTGCTGTGATACTTGAACAAATCAGATCCTAAGTCAGCAGTTTTCACTATTTGCTGGGAATGTATATTGAAAGATTAAAAAAAAGAGATAGAATCAATTGTCACGAATGAGTAGTTTAGAGGCTGCTTAAAGAATCACTGTCAAAGGAATTAACAGAAAGTGATTTTAATAGTAACTTATAAAAGCATGACTTAACAGAGTTCAATGGCAAGGTTCACTCTGTCACTTACTACATGGATAAAGTATACAAAGTAAAATCGTGTTATAATTGAGCTAATGATTTGGACAGAGACCAAGGACGAAAAGGGTAAAGGAAACCCTCCTGTTGAGTCACGAGGTTTGGAGTAGACCCGGCTGGATCTGCTCCTCATCTCCCAGACTTGGTCAACAGTTTTTATCTAATACAAAAAGGGTAAGGGAGACCCTCCTGTTGAATCCTGAGAGTCAGAGTAGACCTGGTGGGATCCACTCCTAGTCCCAGACTTGGTCAATGGTTTTTATCTAAGGGTTTATATATGTTTAGCAGCAGCTTTGTGTCTGGGGGATTATATGTGTTTAGCAGCAGTCTAAGGTTCATTTAGAGTTTTAAGGTAGATCACAAAATTTTAGCAGCACTTTAACTAATTTAACATTTACAAAATAAATTAGTAGAGGCTACTACAATCATGACAGTGACTTAATTACACATTATGTTTGCTATTAGTTCACACACAGAGACAGAAATATATACAAATGTACAAAAGGCACACCTGTTAAAAATTCCCCTTGTGTTAAGTGAAGAAATATTCATGTCAAATATCTTGGCATTTCTCAACGGGCAAGGGTTGAGCTTTGAGGAGTGAAGGGTTTCAGCCCAGGTTCTGTTGGACGATGGTCCTCCGAATATCTTGGACTCAGAAGGTCGTGAGCTCTGAGAGGCGTCCCACTCAGAGGGAGATGCTGGGCGCACCCCACTGTGGTCCAGGAAAGCTCAAAGGGTCTCACTTAGGACCACCAGTTTTAGCTTTGCAAGATGATTGGCTTTAGTAATCTGCAAATTTCCATTGTGGCTGCAGTCCCAGGTGGTAATTACTAAAAAATTCTGAAGGTTTCAGTGTTGTTCTTGAGCTGTGACTCAGATAAGATGACACCTGGGCCAGGCAGTAGGAGCATGTTCCCAGCCTCAGCCATGCAGAGTTTCTGGTATGGTCAAGGAGCGCCCAACCCCCAGACTCAGTATACACCAAGGCCGAGGTTTCATGGGAATTTCTGAGATCAACAGTGGCCCAGGAGAGGGGGGGTGAATGTACCACCACATCAATAAAAGTCATCTCATGTGCTTAGTTCAGTTGTAGAATTTATATTTTGGACCTTTGTATGGTTAATAAACGTAGGTCTGTAACGTAGAACAAAATTATCTATTTTCTCATCTAAAGTTGGTTTCTGAGTCCTGAACTGGGTCAAACAACTGAAAATACAAAATGTCTCAGATGTAATTGGTGAAAGCTTGACTGAAGAAGCAGCATCCACTTGCTGGGAACAGTTTCTTGTCCATCAGGTCCATTGGCCTTCTTTTGTTCCTTAAGGTAACTTCAGCCAGATGGGTCGTTGTTGTCATTAGAGCAGAATTTGTCTTATGCTTAAGGACAATTCCCTTTCCTTGGCTTATATAGTGGCACCAAGATGTTTTATTATATTTTATTTTTTTAATTTCAACTGTCAGAAATCATTCAAACTTTTTTTATCTACCCTTGGGGATTAGGTGTTTGTTTCAGGCCTTTTTTAACATGCTTTTATAAAGCTCATTTTTTTTGGTCTGTGCGCTGGGGTTGATTATTCAATGCTGTAATTTTTTTTTATTACTATGGGTAATTTAGTTATTGTTTGTCTGTTGGATATACCTAGAAGATGTAATCGGAATTAATATCTGCTAGGATATGTAAATGGACAAATACTTGGAAAAGGCTATTCAGGCTACAAAGAACTTAAGGTCTAAAATGAGTCAGAGAAGAAATAAGAAAGGAAACCAAAGAGAAGACATACTGTTTCCTAAAAGGATAAATGGTCTGTACAGCACTCTATTGCCTTGACTGAATTGCCTTACGTGAACAGGATCATGTGTGGCATAGTTATATAGTGTCATTATGCCCAGAAAAATTAGCTGACTCTTCCCCAAACCAACCATTTTACAACTGTCCTTAATCACAGACAAACCACTACTGATTAGACCATGCTTCCTCTTACACTGCTGATTTTATTAATAATACAGTCAGCATAATACTGTATTATGTACTTGCCATTGTTTGGGTTTTTTACTTGTATATGCTGTCCTTTTCCCTGTACCTCTGTTGAGAACTGATTAGTATAACTTTATCTGTATTTGTAGGGTATTCTGTGTTACAGAATTTCTTACAGGTGAGAAATAAAATTAGTTTGTTTTTTATTTTAATGAATAGCCTAATTTGACATTTGCCTATACTTTGAAAATGTCTGTCTGGAGCAAAAATGTTATTCCATGTCCTTGAGTTTTTTTGGGGCATTTGGTTTGGGTTTTTTGTCTGTTATTTTTAGAGTGGAAAGAAATTGCACTCATAATCTAAGTAGTAGTGATGAACAATTTTGTTTTGCAGCTAAAGCATAATCTTTTTCTTGTGATAAATGATTGTCCCCCAAATATTTAATTTATGAGGGTGGTTCTGTCCTTTCTACCAGTTTCACCAATGAGAAAATTTCCTTAGACTGCAAATAAGATGATAGAAAGTGGTGGATGTGGAGTTCTCCTTTGTGACCTCTGTAATTCATAATTGTCACCTGTAAGAATGCTTAAGACTTGGGCTTTTGTGTAGTTCATGCTTTGTGTCTATATATGCTTACTAACTAAACAGAACAGTAATGATGGACTTAAGGATACAGGAGAAACTCTGAAACATGGCAGACTGAATATAATTAAAATATTCACCCTTCATTTGTGCTTCATAATTTGTCTTGCCACATTTGTTAATTATGGGAGAGATTAAAAGCTTGCTTGTTCTCAGCCAATCTCCCTTTCATACTTGATCCCTACAGTGAAGTTGCACTGCTGAATTTGTGGTATCAAATTCATTTCCATAGCAGCACAGATTTTTGCTGTGGCATCACATAAATAAAAAGATTTTGACTTCACTGTGGGGTTAAGCTGCTCTAAAGGAAGAAGGAAGAGCAAATAAAACCTACTTATGGAGAAAAAAACAACTGCAAAAGCAATGCATGTGATGGCTTGATCCAACAACTGTAAATCCTGGGAGTATTCTCCTTATTTCACGTCAGTGGGGCTGCTCAGCAGGGATTTCTTTCATATTAAGAACTAAAGGGTAAGTCCCACAGTATGATCAACTTTGTGTTTTTTTTCCTCCTGAAATACTGTCTTTTCCAAAATTTAATTTAGCAGGAAAATTCTTCCTTAAAGCACGTATATCTGGACTATTTCACATACAAATACAACACTCGCATGCGTGCTCTTTTTGATTGCATCCTAAAAAACACAGCATATGATATTTGGCAACATACCCATAAAAGAGTCCTAGACGTATGCACATAAAAAACAATAGCAGTGGAGTGTTTTCTTCTCTGGCTGGTATCATCTAAAGGTTGTGATGACAAAATGTGTATTTAGAGAAATCTAAACCACCACCAGGAAGAGAGGCAGGAAATGAAACCACTGTAATGAGAACTGTTGCCTGCTGTTCTGCTAAGAAATGAAAGACACTGACGATGGGTGCAGTGGACTAATGTTGGTCAGTCTGCTGGAAAACAGAATTATGCATAGCTGGTAAGCTCCAATAAAATAAAGACCAAAGTCAGTCAGTGACAGGAAAATACCAGTTGTAGACTAAAGATTAGCAGGCTTAATTTTAAACTTACAATGCTTAAAATTCTTCCACTGCTGTTTCTAAATGTGCTAGTTTAGCAGTGCATTAATATTTTTTTAAGGGGGGGGAACATCCTTCTAATCCTTCTAGAATCCCATTCAATGCAAAATCATTGTAATTATAACACCTAAAGCTAGTCTAAAACTATGTTGAATCTGAAATATAATTTTTAAAATTATTATTATTTTTGAACCGTGCTTTTGATTTTCATATTAAAAGTGGGTTCTTAGGACAACCAGGTAGAAGAATGAGTGTTAAGGACAGAAAAAAGGTGTAAAAGTAAAATGGCCCTTTCCTGCCCCCTGCTTCCCCTCTCAAACTCCTACATCTAATTGGGACGAGAACATATCTGACAGTGAAAATGGATGGTGCAGGGATAAGGGAGTTAAGACACCTAGAACTATTTTTTAACAGTTTGAATGATTTTTCCATTTGTAAGATAACATTTAAGTTAAAAAGTCTGTTTCTGAATTAAAATGTAATGTGCCTGTGCAGAACATAGGTCTGCTTCTTTAAAATAGCCTTAAGAAAGGATTGCTTTGCCTTTAAGGAAAAATGGTTTACTGTTTTAATTTAGATAAATAGGAATATTGAAAGTAAACAAGATTCTTCTTCTGTGAAATGTAACATAAAGCCAGATTATAAAATGAGAAGCCATTATACCTTGTGAAATGTCATGGATATGACAAAACCACATTAGGAAACTTTAAAAGGAAAACGATGCAAGTCTCCTTTTTAAAGCACTTTGTACCATATAGATGGAAAACAGTATGTAAGAGAGGTGAACTCTCTAGCTGACTCACTCTTCCTACAGCATTAGCTAGGATCTGACAGATGGTATGGAGAAGATCAAGGCCATGACCCCATGTCACACAGCAGACTTAATTAACATTTCTTTTCTCTTACCCATTCTTTTCCTAGACTCCCGACGGGGCATTTAATGTGCATGAAAGGGTAAAATCGAAGCTATGCATATGGAAGAAAGTCCAGTATTTTTAGTAATCTGTCTTTGTTATGGAACCACAAATGGAAATAAATGGAGTGTAATTCACAAAACTAAGGAAAGTTGCTTCAACAATGTTATCATGATGGATCATTTACTAAAGAAGACAAATTCATCACTTTCTTACCCTCAGATCACCAATTTTAGAAACACTTTAATATATTTCTCAATTGCTGTTTAGTTTACTCGTACAAATACTCATACAAAGATTGCATATCTCATGATGATTTAGAATTTGCAGTTGCTGAGTGTGAATATTTTCACCAAGTCTGCAAGATACAGGAGAAAACAAAGTTCCTAACAGACTTGATTTTGCATGCTGTGACCTAGCCATAGTCCTTTTGGGAAAATGCACATCCACATGCTGTATCTCATTTCACTACAATTCGTATACAAGAAACCATCAGCAAGCCTGAAAATGGGGAATTAGCCTGGATTTTCAAAGGAACAGAATTCTAAATGAAACAAGAGTTCAGGTTTGGGACAAACCCCTACCATTACACAATTATAGTTTAAGCCAGAAAGATGTAATTCTGGAATGGACAATGGTTGAGACGTGAGTAGTGTCACTCAGGAGTCACAGGGCCAGTCAAACAGTAGATGATCTTGATGGTTCAGAATAAGGTGGCCAGGAGTGAGTGTACTTCTGCTTAATGAATCATCGAGTTCATTTAGTCTGTTCATCTCACAATTTGGTCTTTTTATTTTTTCGTCATAGAATTGTGCCTGTATTTGCATGAACGTGTTGCTAGCATGGAAAGAAGCCATAGTAATGCAAAGTAGATACATGAGATAGGATGGAGGTTTAGACATCATACACAGAAGGAAGTATATTAGTAGACAGACGAGTAATGATGGGATGGGGAAAAAAAACAAAATAGATTGTGTTTATCCAACACAGTTTCTGGGAACAGACTTAGTTTCGACTTTTGCCTTTGCTTTTCCTCTAAGTACTTTCTGACCACAGATCATGTCAGAACCCAATTGCAGAAATACATTTATGATTACGCAAGCTCCATGGTATAACTACAAGTTTCAATCTCTGGTTTCTATTCTTGATATTTTGTCAAGTTTTGTGTTTCTAAAATCAGGTTAATAACCTTTATGGAGATGCTTCTGTGCAGACCAAGTATATGTAGAGTGATCTTGTCACCCATAGCAATATATGTCCAGCAGTATGTATCTTTTATTCAGCACTTAGGCAGATGCTGATTTTTTTTCTGTTTACATCCTAAGTACAGAAAACTCTGAAGTGGGTTGTCCAGTTTCAGTCTGAAGGCCCTTCTAGGATTCTTTGTGTTCTGGGTTTGGTTTTTACAGGTTTCTATTTCCTAGACAGTTGGGATTACAAAAACAGTGATCTTCATCTGTGTACCACACCCCATTTACACTGTGTTAGAAACTGCAAAGTGCTTTGACTTACATACTGATCAGTAATGATCTCTGTTTTGCTTTTCTTGTCCTCAATGTTATTTTCATTCTTTTCAATGACAGAGTGCGCAAGGATGTGTTTAACTGATTTAGTCTACGATCTGCACAAAGAAATTGAAAAAGGAAGCACTTTGAGTGTAGTCTTATTGCAGAAACAATTTTTCTTTATAAAAGTATATCTGAGTAGAAATGAAAATGCTTGAGCAAGAAACTAATACAATTTCAAATCGAACTGCAGACCACAGGTTTTAATTTATATTTAATCTGTAAAGACCCGAATCTCACATTCACAAATTAGGAGGACTCCTTGAGGGGTCCGTTGGTTAGTGTTAGTATTGTATTGTACAGCAGCCTGAGTTAGGGTATAGCAAATATTTTGCAAACTTTTGAAAATAAAAATACTGCCAGTCACTCAGCTGGAATATGGATTATCTTTCGTATTTGCAATTCTTTGCTATAGGGCCACCTCAGAGTACTAAGCTATTCATTTCTGTAAAAAGTAATTGAATCTGTTCAAATTTCTGTGCAAGGATGGCTCATATTAATTTAAAAGTTTATATTTAGTAAGGACATACAGTTGAGCTACAAATCAGAATTTAGAATCAAAGCATGTGTGTTAGAATGGATTGTGGTGATGCTTTTTTGCAAGGACTTGCTAGCTCTGATTTATAAAAAAAACAAAACAAAAACAAAACAAAACAAAAAAACAAAAAAACCCCACAAAACAGGATTTGAAAGAATCAAGTGTCTTGGATAAGAAGATATGGCTGTCTATTTAAAGACATAAATAAGCCCTGTAGAGTTTTCACCTGCCTGTTATCAAGAAAAGATAAATAAATAAAGCAAAGTAAGTTAAAAAAAAAATCCTAAAATGAGATCCAGTGCTGATTCCCATTATGCTTCCTAATGATGCTCATTACAATCCTAACTACATTTTAATGCTGAAATCTTAATGCTTCCATTCATCATTGGAATGAAATACAAATGCTGACAATTGACAAACTTAATAATACTAAAAAAGTTCACAGGACTCAAAACTGTCTGTGCATTTTTATCAGAAGAAAAGACAAAGCTATGGTGGTTGCGGTTCA
>NW_009200890.1:53819-70735 GCF_000690835.1 Fulmarus glacialis | reverse complement strand
GCCTCTCTGGGCAAAAAGAAAACAAAACAAAAATCCCAACATGGAAGGAAAAAAAAAATCTAAGTAAGAGTCAGCCAATAAACACAACAAATCAGTATTTACAGACTTCTTAGGGATAGGGTTTTTTGCTTATATTTTTTGCTCATAAAGCCCTCCTTTGCAAGAAAATACTAAATATAGAGAAAGTAGAGACAGGAGAGCAAAATATTTCTGAGTGATTTTGATAAATTAGTTTGAGATGATAAATGTTACCAGCAGTTACGTAAATTATGATCTTTCACATTTATATCTGTTCCATTCAAAAGCATCCGAAAATTAATATGCCTACCCAGTTAGCTTCACAAAATTATCAGTTGTCAATGTACACCTACATCTTATGATACATAGCACATTTATAAAATTAATGCTGTAAAGTGATCTTTAAGGGAGCAAAGATTGAAATTAATTTATTTTCTCATGCTCCTTGGTTCCAAGGTCTGAAATGCAAACATCCCAAGTTTTTTATTTTTATTTTATCATTATGATGCTTTCCTACTTTTTCTGATTCTTTCATGTAATAAAATTTCAATAAATGTGAAGGTCTGTGATAATACTGAATGATAGATCTCAGTAAGTTATTTCGTGCCTGGGGAATTTTATCCTGATGGTGACAAAGCTGATATCTGTTATACTTGAAGTCTGATTCTCAGCTGTCCTATATAATCCAACCCTAAAGTAGAAACTATAGGGATAAGTTTTTGTAAAGTTGCCATTGCACTGGCTGTAAATATATTAATTCTGTTGTTGTAAAGGTGAATGCTAATACAAATCTTCCACTATATGCTTTAGTTAGCAGATTTCATATAATGAGAATGTCTTTGAGTATCACTGAAGCTGTAGCACTGTTTTTCTGACTCTTTAACATCTGGCCATGCTGAACCAAGCCTGTTTTATGGTGGTGAGAGGGAGGGGCCAAAGAGGTTCTTTCTAGAAAATTGTATCGAGTCTCTCTTCTACCATGTACAACTCTGTTGATTCTTGTCTTTGGTATCCATGTTCTAGATTATTACATTTATTGTATCAGAAACATTTTTTCTTTCCACTGTTCTCTATTTCAATATTTTTCCACTTTATTTTCTCCTTTTTTAAAATTTTATTCTGCTTTTTCTCTCTGCTTTCTTTTTGCTTCTTTGCATTCTCCACCTGTCTATCTCCTTCATCCACTTTGGCTTCTTTTAAATAAAACTCTCATGTCCAAGTTGCCATGACTTCAAAATGCAAAAATATCCTCAATCAAACCTTTCACAGTTCTTTCAATAGGACAATACTCTGTTTGAGGCACTGATGGGGAGGAACATGAGGGTTGTATTTCACTGTGCAGACAGGGAAGGCTTTTAGAAATAGGTAAACATGGTGTATATACACACATATGATTGATTCTATATAATGTACACGAATAATTCTCTTGGAAGAATTTCTAAAGACAGACACAAATTATGCTTGTAAAACATTTGGGTTTAGTCTTCTGTTAAAACTATTTCATCATGAAATGAAATTTAAATATTAAGGAGAGAAGTGAGCTTTGTCACTCTCTATTTGCAATGCTTTTTGTTCCAAAATCAATTAATTTTTCCTCATTTGATGCTACTCTGCACTTCAATTTGTAGTCTGTTAGCAGAAATATAGTTGCCATTACTTTTAACCAAATCGTATTGTTTAGTAGCTCTAGGTCTATCTTCACTCAAAAAAAAAGGTAAGTAGGAGGTAATGTAGTAAGTGAAGACTAATTAAGATTAAGAAAATACCAAATAAATGTATTTCCTTTTCTGTCGATACATAATTATGGGCCATCATAATGAAATACTGGAAAGCTGGATAGAAATATTGCTGTAACAGAGATTTAGAACTTTTAGCCAAATTACACACCATTTTTGTGTCTAAAAAGGGAAGTCCTGAATGATAAGATAGAAAATAAGAAATAAGTGTAAATGGAATAAATCTTGCCCAACTTCCTTCAAACATGGCACATGCAAAGAACCGTGTCTTTTTTCTAAGTCTCTGTCATATTTATCTCCTTCAAAAGTAACTGCTGAAAAATTCTACCTATAACTACAGGTATATGCTCATATCTGCCTAATTTATCTACTTTCTGCTCTTCAATTATTTGCAAAATCTGGGTTGAAAGTGCTGTCATAATCCATTTATCTAGACACATTTAGTCAAGTGATATATTTGGACTTCAAATAAATGTACTGAATATGATTGTGTGATCTTGCCCTATAGCAGTATTCTGCAGACTGGTAAAAATTTTTTCTTATGAGTGGAAAGCAACTCTAACTTCTGAGTTTTGGTAATAGTGGCAACTGTTGATAACAGGTATAGTTTTAGAACTATACTTAGAGTGAAAATCTGAAAATACTCTGTTAATCACTCTCATGTGAGCAGTTTCACATAAGAAATAACAAGAATATTCTTCATTTACAGACATGGGACATGGATCTCTGAAAAAATGGAAGGGGGTAAATTTGGGCTTTTTTTGCTGGTTATCCAAATATTCAGAAACTCGGTTTTCTTCCCAACCAAGATTTGATATACTCACTAACTCCATGTTACTTTAGCAGAGTTTACAAATGGCACACTGTGGCTGTGTATGCATCTTGGCATTCTTGGGAGTTTCCCTTCTGATCAGAGGATCATTAATATTTAAAAGTAATAATAATGCAAAATACTGATGGCATAACAGGAAAAGCAAGAACTGAATGGTTTGTGAAAGCTGGCTACTCCCTTCTAGAGGTAGTCTCTGAAGTTGTGGCTGCTGCAGTGCTACTTGTAAGGGGGATGTAGATGAATTTTTTTTCCTATGGTGGTGATATCAGTATATCAGCTTTCATGTACAGAAAAAGTCACTTGAAATCTAAATGCTAGTACAATTAAAATCAGACACATATATGCATGTGAATGTACACATACACATGCACACACCTGTGTGGAAGACTTTATTCAAGTTAGCTAGTGCTAAGGAAATGTACAGGAACATTATTCTAATGGAAGAGTTGTTTCTAGGTCTCATGTAATAAAAATGAAACTTTGCACAACAAACCAGTCTCTTATACTGCCTCTGATTTCAAGCCAATAAATGTCAAGATCTTTAAAAATGAACTCCTAATAATAAAACAACTTTTAGATTCATCTCGATCCTTTCTATGTGCTCTTGCTTGTGAGTCAGAGTGATTGATACTCGAGTTATTTCCTGAAATGTAAATGATTCAGGTAATCCCATTAGGAAAGATATGAAACTGTAAATTTCTTATGAAGTAAAAATTACAGTGCAGTCTGTCTGGAGAGCCATTTCACAGCCTCACCAAGGAAAAAAAAAAGATAGATAAGCAAGAATATACAGCATGTGGTCTACAGGCCTGTACTTCCTCAAGTGATACCAATCACAGTTGATTGAAAGCCAATGTTTCACATTTGCTATATGTTCTAGATTATCTACTTGTCCAAATTGCTTCCAACTCTTTAGGAATTTGGAGAGTTTTCTTCTGTACCTTGCATTGGATTTGGTGAGAATGCATTCAGTCCAAGTCTTGCCCAGAAGGCTTTCGATCAGCATGATGACTGCCCATTTCTCATTTGATTTCTTTCCTGTTAGAATGCTTTGGCCAGAATTCCTGATCCCTGGTGGTGGTTGTTTACCAGTGGGTATTGTGCTCCACAGAATTATGACTGGAAGATACTATTCTACTTGTAGCTTCTATGATTTCCTTTCACATGTATTTTATTCAATGGGAGCCAAGATTATATTCCCTTTATAAAGGTTATCTTCTTAAAACATGATTGCAGAATTCCATTCTGGTCTATGATCCAGAACCAGATTTTGTAATGATGTAACTGCCCTTTAAATAAATAATTTTACCCATTAGAAGGCAGTCCTTTCAGTGGCGGAGGTGTAAAACAATGGAAGGCCATAATAATCTTAATCTGATATGAAGTGAAAGGGAGGAGGGAGAAAAGCCAAGTATTAGAGGGGAGAAAAAGGGGTAAGAGGAACTAGATACTGTTTATCAGTAACTTCCTGCAATTGATTATTGGATGCTGTTTCCCATCTGCTTGGCAAATAGAGAAAGATACCCAGAATGAATCGCTTTGTTTCATATTTGCTAAATGGTGGTCAGGCTTGATGGCATTTTAAATTTCTCCATATAGAAGCACCAGCACCTTGCCCTCCCTAGCTTTCCTTTGCACTTTGCCAGAGGAAAGTATATTTAGCCTCACCAAGGATGAGGTCTAGTTGAGGCATGAGGTCTAGTTGAGACAGGCCATTCCGTAATGCTCTTCAGAAGAGATGAGAATGGCACTTTCCAGTGGAGTGTCAAAGACACACTCATGCATGAAGGTAACAATTTTCATTTTCATTGATTTCCCAAGAAAGCTTTCAGGTTTTCTTTCTAAGAGCAGGATACGCAACACAAAGGAGGACACCCTACTGTTATGGAGAATGTTGAATCTAGTGCAAAGAATTAGCCAGTTGGTTACTACGAGCTTTTTCTTTTACTCCCTGAACAGATTGTAATTGTGGCTTTCATTTTTAATTTGTTAGCAAGTTTATATTGTGGTGTCAGAGATTTTTTAGGTTTAGGATTGTTCATATCCTTTGCCTAATTACCTTCCAGTTTTTAGGCAAATCTGTAATGTGAGACCTGATACCATGCTCAAGATGTGCCCTCTGACAGAACAGTCTCTGAATTTACTGCAGATTTGTAGTTCATTCTCACTGCATTAACTTGATTTTGTTGCTGTGGTCTTGCTCTTTCTTAAAATGTAAAGCTTGCTGAGATAAACTCTTCTTTTCATAAATGGTAGTCAGCTGAACTTTGGGGATGCAGTACTTAAAGCAGAATGGGATTTAGCCATATAGCTGTGTTTATCTTATCTATTTGTTTATTTACTAAGACATGGTGCAAGCTTTTCTATTCATTGGATATCTACCAATCCAATAAAGATAGATCAGAATTCTCTCATGTTTTTTCTCAAACCTGCTTTTAAGCACTTAAGTATGGCTCTTGAGTCCAATTTTCCATTATCCTACGCAAACACATTTTATATTCTCTCAAACCAGCGTGTTAAGCCCAGCTTTTTGAACAAGTTGTGTTTCTTGTCTTCACAACTCCTACCAGATGTAATTTTCAGAACCTCAGTTATCAGATGGTTAATAATAATATAATCTCTATTTTAAAAGCTATAATCTAGGCGTTATTAAACTTGTTCTTTACTAACACTGTTTTCTCCTTATCTAGGGTTTTTTCTCTTTGTGGTATTCATTCATCTAATACAAGTATGGAAAACAGTCCTATTTTTTTCTTCTAAGAAGGCTGAACAAATAAAGCTCACACTTGATTGTCTTCATGCCTTTTATCAGCAGTAAGTCAGTTCTGTGTAGGAGACTGAACTGAAGTAAATTTCAGTAGGAGTTTGGCCCACCTATAGAGCACAAAGTCAAGCCTAATTGTGTCCTAAAGCCTGCAGTAGAAGAGCACCATCAATAAGTTTAACAGTTACTTTAAGAGGTGTTCAAAGCACAGTTTACACTGCAATTCCTCTGTCTGATATGTTTCATGATGCATAAATTAAAAAAAAAAGCACAACAAGATGCAAAGTTGAAATTGAAGATACTAAGACTCGAGAGTTAATATCTTTTAGAAAATACTATATCAGTAAAAAATTTTTCCCTTCTAGGGAGAGAAACTTAGGAAAACTAAACATTTAGAAAAGCTTAACAGTTGGGAAAGATTCCTTATTATTTGAGTTGGTTCACCAAGGTGTGTTCTTTTTGTGCATCAAAACTAATGATACACTGTGAATGGTCAACAGCAATTTGCTTAGGGATTGTGATGTGGAGACCTTCTATCTTCCTCTTAGTTTTATACGTCCAAAGTTCAGTTAAGTGAAGCAAATACATGAAAGTATTCTGTTTTATCAGTTGCATTTGTGAATGCGTGCTCAAGGTTTGCTATTAAGGTGTGTGATACTTAGTTGGATTAATCTGCCTGCCAATGCCAACAGTGTTTCTTAAAAATTCTTCGGAAAAATCTATTTTTGATAATGATTGATTTTTTTTGGTGATGTTTTCTGATCTAGTTACTGATATGGTTCATAAGACACATCTTGATAGCCTGCTGAGTTGGTGACTAATTAGAAAATTTTGAATTTAATTCCTATATTAGATACTCATGATCAAAAATTGGTCAGAGTTGTTCCAGATGTTCAAAATTTATCTTTATTGAACATAAGAGTATTGAACTTGCTCTGCTGAGTTACATACTTCAGTATTTTTCTTCTTAGAAAACAAACTTAATTAGATGAATAGAGATGTCTGTCTTAGCAGCAGAACAAGCAGCTCAGCCTTCACATACTGATAGATCTCATTTAATTCCTGAAGAATAATACTCTTTTGCACAAATGGGCAGTACATATAGCACTCGATATATCTTTAAATATAAGGAGGAAAATATCTAATGTTCATGGTCATTCCTCTCCATTATCTTGCTTTTTGTATATAAAGAAAGGTTCTTTGTTTTCTAGTTTTACTTCTTCTGAGGATATTAAACTTTAGGTAAGTGCTGCTGTAACTTGGCTTTAGTAAGTTACACACATTAATAAAAAGGAGTGACATATTAATAAATGTATGTCACATGAACAAATTGGAAAACAATACAAAGATCTATCATTTTCTCTTTTAACTATAGTCAATACACTATTGAGTACAAAAATTATCTTTGTTCTTGGTTAGAAAAATTAGTGTTATGTTCATTGTGACCGTAAAAGGGCAGCTTCTAAGGCAGGTACATTATAATACCTGACCTGACCACTATTTTTGGATGGTTAGAATCAATTACTAGAAAAACACAGGAAATGTCCAAGACAAAGACTATTGTCTAATATAGAGACATGTACTACATTTTCTTTTTCATTGTGTTACCTAACTGCAGAACATAACATTTTGCGGAGTATTTATATTGTTTGGATCTTGCGCTATAAATTGGATATATGAAATTTGAAATAATGCTGAAAGAACTTTGCCAGAATTGATCAAATGTGGTGAAATGAATTTTTGCCAGCTCTGAAAGCAGGTATCTGCTTCCAATGTTTTTTACATGAGCCTACCATCCTCTAGAGCTAACTTCTTGGGCCATGAGAATGATCTAAATCGTGAATGCTTTCAGTCTCTTCTGCACCAGCAGCAAGGAAGACAAAAATGTCAATTGCATAATTACCAATACTCAAGTTCATTTATTTAAAGGTGCTGAGCACTTGAGAAAAGTGCTATACTCATTTGCTGTGTTAGCTGGGCCTCACTGGAACTCTAGGCTTCCTAATTCATTTCTAACACTTTCCTGGTTTCTTATTTGTTGGTGAGTTGCTGGAGAGGAGATGCTCCCTTGGTTAGGGGTTATGAGAGCTTGCTACCAGCTGCAGTTGTCTTCTAAGTTTCTGTGCTAGAAATACTATACTAAGATACTTTTTCCTGGTTTAAAGATACTGGTGTACAAGAGAATGCAGCCCTTAGGAATTAAGATTCAGAAATTTAAGAATTAAAATTTAAAGAAATAGACATTTATAAATATTGAAATTGAATTTTTTTAAGACTGGCTTTCTTGTTCTGTGTCTGACTGCCTCTTATAGCAATTCATAATCATCTGCATAGACTCTGCACCTTTTTCTGTCTCATCATCACATTCTCTGACATACCACAAAGACCACTCTGTGAATCTATTTTTCACAAACTATCAGTGCTCCGATCAGTCTGTTTAAATAGACTGTATGTCCTTTGGTCTTTGTGTTTCCTCTTACTGCAGAAAAATAACTCAGCATATAAAAATAACAGACCTGTTCTTAAAAAGCATCTTGTAGGCTATAGCTTAGGTATGCCACAGAAAACATTTCTCAAACTGTGGATTGTGTTGGACACTGACTTAAAAAGCCTGTTCTGTGGGTCAGGTGCTGAAGCAGATCCACTTGGTTTGTGAGTTCAGAACAAGTAATCAACTGCTGTTCAATCAATATTTAATCAACTATTTATTAATTGATACTTGGTTATGTTAAGATTCGTATATTGCAAGTTTACTTGTGAGTAGACCCTTGCATTCCTACGGATTCCTTTTGATTTCCATGTGGAAATGTCCATGCACATCCTCATTTTGCTGTGTGGCAAAGTTTCCAGAGTGGGAAGTATAATAGCTAGGTAAGAAATGAAAATTCAAAAAATATTTGAGTCAGCTTACTCTTCTTTTCTTGAGAATCTTCATTGATTGTCTATTACAGCCTTCATTTATTTGTTTTCAGTGTTGCTGTTTGTGTTTCCTTCTTGTGAAGACTGTGAATTATAGAGGAGTAAATAAGCATTTGCATTCTTTCCTAAATCTGACGTGATCATGAATGAATGCTACTTTGCTACATGCTTTTGTTTCTTTGATGATATTAATAATTGCTACAACCTTGATGAACAGGTTTCTTCAGATAAACAAAATGCATCCTTACATTAAAGTTATGTATAGTTATCCAGTACTCTTTCCTGTTTTTCTAAGTCTTTGCTTCAAATTCTTGCCACTGGTAAGCAGCATGTATACTTACCTTGCATAATGTAATTTGTTTACTCCTTTACCTCTCTTTCTCTCCCACCCCAAAAAGTCTATTGCATCCTTTGATTCCTGTACATTATACATTTTTCACCATATAGACAGAAAACGGGGGAAAAAATGTCTTAATATTTAGCTACTTTGGTTTGTGCTAATGCTCATAATATTTGTTTGTGGGTTTTCTGGATGGTAGATGGGTTTATACATAATCATTTTTAAGGAGAATCTCCATGTTTTGAACTTTTAAAAATCCATTTAATATTTTAAAGTTCAATTTCTAAGTCAACTCACTATTTATAAAGCAGTTCAATTTTGAAATAGGTTCAACATTCAAACCTCTGCACATTGGTTCCACTTCAGCGTGCTACAGAGACCTAATCCTCAAAAAATGCTATTTGATCCCAGGAAGAAAAAAAGATAATGGATTGACCCTCTACATGAAACCATAAAACAGAGTTCTGGGTTGCTGCCATTCAAATGAATAGAAACCGGCAGCAATTCTAACACCTTTCCAGTTTCAATTTTATTGCATGTGCAAGCATCATGCTGGAATGGTAAACATTTTAATGGTAAGACTCTGTCCACTTATACCATTACTATTTCCCTATTATCTCCTATTTTTTGTGTGAAATGGAAATGAAAAGGTGACAGATAGCTGCGAATGAAATGAATGGAGATGCCATTTGCATTCATTGCAGTTGAAGCAAATCCTCTTCTTTGCCATTTCTTTGTTGTCCTTCAGAGAGATCTCTTACAGCTTCTGAAAATCCATGAGCCAGGTACTACATTTGGATAATGCAGCTGAAACCCCATGCATCAGTCTATTGTCACTGTGATAATGCTAAACCTCTTTAGATATAGAGTCCATCATTTCTTTTTAAATCTAATTGATTCCGATTAATAGAAAGATTTCAGCTACACATGCTCTGAAAAGCTTTTTTAAATTTTTTTTTTAAATAAGGATGACTCGCTAAAGAACCCAGAGCACAGAAAACCCATGTAAAAGCTGATCAGCTTATATACTTGTACCTTTTTTATTTTAAATAAGTTTAACTGAGACACTCTCCTGGGTTGTCCTTATTCAAAGATGAACTCACATATTTCCATTTCTGTGGCTAAGACACAAATTGTGGGTGTCAAATCATCTTTAAACTTAAGCATGCGGTATGCATTCTTAACATACTCTTTCTCAATGCTGAATTGTTTTAGAAACATTCCCCTTACTGGGCTTTCTGTCTCCTGTACTAGGACTTCTCTCTTTTTGCTCCGACTTGCGTCTGAGGTTTGGGGAAGTAAGCAAGCAGTGTCTTTAAAACCAGAGTCATCAGTTAAGAAAACAAGAGTATTTGGAGTAAATTGTTATGCCTGAGAATTTCTTGTCCACCGATACCTTCTTAGCCTCTGTGGAAGAGACCCCAGCCATGGCTGACACTCAGGCCTGCAGGTGAAAGAGAAACACGAAAAAGATGACTGCAGTGGGTGCATTATAGAGTTGGCTGCATAATCTTGAGATCCATTCAATTAAACTGAGGAATCGTTTTTTGCATTTAGAGTCAGCACTTCTAAGCTCACATGGTTATTGGGGAAAAAAAATGTTTTTCAGCTCAACACTGTTGCCTCAAACAGGTACTACCTGAAATGACTTGTTGCCAGAGGATATGGAATGAGTGTGTGCATGTGAGCAAGTGGGGATGTGTAGTTTGTAGTCATAGTGCTACAACCACAGCTAAAGGCCTGCTTTGCAATACTGATTCACTACAAAAAAAAGATGCTACTAATTGCAACATGCAAAGAGTAACTGAGGAAGAATTCTGCTGTGCTCACTTTCTTCCTCTGGTCTTGTGGAGATGGTTAGACTTAATAGCAATTTCTTCTGTACCACACATGCAGGAACACAAAAAATACACTAATAAGAAAAAGTTCTGTAGAACCATAAAATTAAGTTCCAGTGAAAAAAGCAATCCCAGAAGAAGACATCTGAATTGCCACAGACCAGTAGTTCATACATCTTCATGTTAATGTGTTTTGACAAATACATGTTTTCTGACAAAAAAGTTTGAAAAAATTTCCAGGCAGCTTTATGAGATGGTAGTGTCCGCCCCTCCCCAAACACATCTTTGTTCCTACATCTGTGATCTTGGAAGGGCTGATACCACCACTGTGGGCCTGAGAAGCCGAGCATCCGTCTCTGATCTCAGAGACCAACAATCCTACAGAGCAAGGGTTTAGTCAGGAGAAGAGATGAGGCATCTGGGCAGTTTTCTAATCATAACTACCTTTCATTTTAAAAAAAATGGCTGTAAAGTATTTCAGTGATGAATATTTTGATTAGTAACAGCTGCATCAAAAATACTCTCTTCCTTGCTCAAGCCTCCTAGTATTCATTATGTAGACTGGCTATGTGTTGGACATCCTGTGGCTCTCCCAGCACTCCCAGTCCAAGCCCCAGTGCATGGGACTTCAAGCATATAGGCACCACAGGGAGGAGGGATGGTACATGCCCTGGACCTACACCTTTTTTTTTTGTGTGCTGGGCAGGCACCTGGTCCTAAGAGCTGGAGAAGGCTGTATAGGTACATCTACTCCAGTATGAACTTTGACAATGCATGTGATAAAACCAAAATACCCTTATGATGGGCCTTTATATATATCAAGAGACACATGTTGTAGCCGTGTGTCCATAATTACTTGTACAGCTCATCTTTTGCACATTAAACTCAGATTTAACATGTTTTATGATATCCTAGAGACATAAATTTCCTACCTTGATGTAATTCCTGAATGTGTGACAGAAATGAAGGCACAGATCCAAGTAAAGAACCTTTATAAACCAAATTCCAACCCAGTGATAAGCACTCTGCATTTCCTTGTGGTTTATATATATTAAGCTTTCTGGGAAAGTAAAGCTTTAAAAAAAAAAAAGCCAAACACATAACATCCCAAGAAGCAGCATTTATTGTCTCACAGGCATGGAAATGTCCCAATTCACAGCAAATTTCTTACTATTTGAAAACTAACCATAGTTTCAAGCCAGACCGTTCCATCTGAATATCCTCCAAGGTTGTTACAATTCTGATATGAATTTGGATTCAAATGTTGTGGCTGGCTCATATGAAATTAAATACAAACACGGATCTGAGCACTCCCAGCTTTGGCAAAGTATCCAGATTTGGTTTGAATCGACTAGTTTGGTCTTTATTCTTAAGTTGACCTTTTTCCTTAACCAAAACTGTCTTTTCACTTATGATGATAACATTAGAGTGTGCTAGAAAAGAAGAATTCCCCCCCTCCATAAAATGTACTATGAGCCTGTTTGCCACTTTCAGATTACATGAATGATTTCTTGCAATTTCATGCAATTAGAGCCACACTTCTAATCAATCAACTTGCAGAAGGAGAATCATTTTTATGTCACTATGCGCTCACTTGAGTATTTAGTTTGGATACTAAAGGTGGTTCTTTAGTAACTGAAGACTGCATATAAGTTGCAATTAATATTCACAAAGTAAAATATATAGGGTTTCTCCTCTTCAGCCTTTACGGGAAGAACATCCAAAAGAGCATACTGGGTTGTGTGTGTAGGAAAAAGCCTGAATGACTTAAAAAAAAATTGTTCCTTCAGAGAAGTTCATGTGTATGTATGTGTGGAGGGTGAAAACTAGCTTTCTCCCTGTTCCTTAGTGATTGCTGAGGATTTGCTATCTCTGCAGATCGTGTATTCAGGTTCAGATGAAATATCAAGTCACAGTAAATCTTCACCATATTTCTATGACGTTTATGGAGATTTTTCTATGTTTCTTTTCCTGTTACTTCCCAAGCTTGTTCTGCCCTTTCTGCAATGAGAAATAGTCACTATCCATGTTATATAAGTTGACTAGCTGTGGAGGAAGCCTTAAGGTGGTTCATCCTTATGCTGAAGGTTTGTAAATAATTTTCATCCTATCTAGTGTCTCCCCCAATTTTTTTTTTTACTTTTGATGAACCAAGGTATAGACATTGTAGGAAACAAAGAATGTAGTTCCAGTGGAAATTACTGTCACAGGATGTGGTGCAGGTATCGATGCCAGAAGAAGAGCAGAAAAATAGAGTTTTAAATCCATCATAGGTTGCAAAATACGACTGTTTGCAATATCTGGCTCTGGAAATCATTAGTGTCTTTGCAGTCATGGAGTTTTATGGTACTGCTATATACACCCTACTTGCCTATATCTTACAGTTGCTAGGGGCAAGATAGTATGCTAGTCTGGATTTTTTGTCTGTCCCTGCTGGACTCTGTCCCCTCCTGCTTTATTCTCCTATGCTCCTGGGAAACTTCGGTTCTTAGCAAAAGCTCTGAACCTGACTCCATAGTGCCAGCCCTGACCTGCCAGCTTATTTCAACAGTCAGCGGTATGCTTCTTCAAGTGTGAATCCATCTTTTCCTGTTTGTTTGCCACATCCCCCCGATCTCTCTTAAGTGTTCTTTCAATGTGTGTTTTGAAGGAGTCTCCTGATTCCCACTCAGATTTTCTGAGGATAGTTCACAACAGATCGCATCTCAGATACTTTTCTTTGCTCCTTCAACATCTACAAGCATAACCTTGGCTTTTAGATGATAGCCTTCTAACTTTTACCGTGAAGGAGCTCCTTGTAAACATCTACAAAGCCTCTCCATTATCTTCCTCCATGTCCTTCTTACAACAATAGGTAGGGGCTGAAATCTTGTGTTTGCAGCCTGTTGTCCTAATACTGTTTTGTTAAGTTCTTGCACTTCATATGCGTCCACCTGTTGTCTTTTATTTTACTTAAATTGCAAAACCTTTACTGTTCAAGTCATTCATGTTTCCTGCTCTTGCAGAACATGAGTATAAGCGGTATCTAAGGCCTCCAATACATTGTCGTGATAACAGTTAAACAGCAGCAGCACCAAAATGCCTAATGTAGAAACAGTTTTGTATGTCAAATATGGAATGCAAAGGTCAGCACTAAGTGTTTTGGTTTTGTAATGTTCCTCACAGGGAAGCTCGACATCCAGTGTGATTTTTGTTTTGGGTTTACAAGATGTGAGGGATGCAACTTTTTATTTGTTTCTTTATATGTTGCTTTAGAGGTTGTGTCTGGAATGAAGGTGAAGGAGGTTGTAGAAGGAGTGAAGACAACTGTGTCCACACGGGTAGACTTCAGGAATAGCCCAGGGACATTTTTCCGAAGGATCTAGAGGCAGTTGTGTGGATACTGTTGCAATCCATAAAGTTAAAGCTGCAACCCATTAAAAGTTGTTTCAGTAAGAACAATTATAAGGAAAGAATCAGCAGGGATTGTTTTTAAACCCTCTAATTTCTTATTCAGGAGATCTGAATTTCTCCTTTTAAGAAGTTTCTTGTTCTAATATATTAAATTGTAATTTAAATTATCAGCAAAAATGTAACAGAAGTTACTTTTCTCATATACACATACTGCATACACAGCCTTCTCTAGGAAATAAGGACTGCAGGGGTTGTGTACAATTTCTTCTCTATTTGTTGCATAATTTAGAAAGTCCTAGTAATCCAAAACCTAAGCACTTTTATGAATACCCTTCCCGGAGAGGAACACTTCCTGTGTTTCAGTAATAGGCAGAAAATAAGTTTATAAAGTAACTGAAGATACAATCATAATTTAAGAGCAAATCCCAAAAAGGTCCTGAATAGAGCATTCTGTGTTCTCCAGTGAGTGCCATTTCCCTTACTACCTTGTTTGCACTTACAGTTGCTTTATGAGTACATGACAATAGGACCTGCAATTGAAAGCAGATGGCGAGACAAGCGTGACCAATAACACTTTGCCACTTTACCAATACTTGAATAAAGTTGGAAGATCGATTCAATTTTTAGCTTTTCTCTGAGAAGTGTTGCCCAACAAGATACAGAATGATGAATGCTGATCTCTTAAAACCACTAAAGTATAAAGCGTTACAAAAGGTTTTTTTAATACAACTGTGTGATAACACAGGCTTCTGTTGATGAATCACAGTGATGTGGCTGTCCTAACGCTTATCTAAAACAGTGAAAAATGAAGTCATTAGTAAAAATAAAATGCAAATATTACTGAATGCTGGAACATTTTTCTTCCCATATTTCAGGTTGGATTTTCAGCTCCGTGTGACATTTACACATACCAAGATGAAAATAAGATGCATAAACTTAGTTTCTCCCCATACCCCAGTAAAAATGAATTGGTGAACCAAGAGAGCTGAAATGCTACCTGTTTTTTAAACTAAGGCTACCTTACAGGATAAAAGAGTAGGATGAATATCATGTATGAAGTATGAAAAGAACGCTGCAGTTACAATCCATAGTCTACTTGCCATCTTTGAACATGTAAGGATGGAGCAAGGAAACAAAACGGGAGAAATCTTGCTGCCCCATTGCCAGTCTAAGACTAATATAATAATATCTCGCAAATGTTGAAGTCGGGCTGTTAAGATGCAGCGCACTAATTCTATGTGTTATGCCCAGGTCACAAGCCTGTATTCAAATCCTACTTAGGCCCTTAATTTGTCCCTGACACTGGTTATTTCAGGATTACTCTAGGGATGCAAGTTCAGTTCTGGATTTACAAGCAGTAAACTATTCCTCTCTCCTGGGAGAAGAGGAGGGGGAAAGACCAGCTCTTTCTATGGCGTTTTCCTCCTCTTCACTCCTCTGAAGTAGGTTCACCCCTCAAATGAGTGATGTTACTGTTAGCTGTCCTCTCTGAGCTGGTGCTATGGGCAGGACAGAAAGAGGAGGACTCTATTCAGCTGCAGTTTGTCATTGGCCGAAGATACACGTACCTACGATAGATCAATACAGTCTGTTCTTAAGAATATTTTTAGATGTGTTTTTTTTCCTAGTGTTAGTTTGGTAAGAGCTTTATGTAGTCTGATCTCATCTCAGACTATGGAAATGCCTTTACACTTCTAGCTTGTATGAAGCCTTCAGGCTCTAGGAGCTTCTAGCTAGAACAAAGCTCTGAAGGGTAGTTATCATCAATGGAGATATGGAAGTATTTCATTTGTCTTCTGCTTTCCATGCTACCTTCTACAAGATATCAAATTTTAAGATGAGGTTTTGATCTTTATCCACAAATTCTCTTTTGGTAATCTGGGCTACCAAAAAGTGGCTTATAAAAAGCTTAGAGAGAATGGTCCCCAACTTCATTGTCAAACCACCGCTTTCCTTTGAGGGTGTATTTCATCTGTGTAAGTCTTGATAACGGTCTGAGTACATACAATGAGTTTTTCTCAGGAACTTGGGTCCATTCAGCCTTTTTATCTGCTGTTACTGACAGAAGGCATATTTCTTTGATGTGATGTAACTAAGTAGTAAGTAGTAGCGTGTGTATTAAAAAAAATTCCAAAGTAAGCCCAAAGCAGGCTACTAAAAGAACACACTTCACTGTGCATGTTTCTTTGTTCTGAAATGGGAGAAAAGAAAAAATACGATAGATGAAAATCACATTATTATATGTTGCAGGGGGAGATGCTCAGGTAACAATGTTCATAAACACAATATTCATAAACACAAATCTGTACATTTAAAAAAATGCATAAGATTGTCTTCTGCTGTGAGTTTTTGTCTTATGGAGGGAAAAATACGTACTAGTCATTCAGAGACAATAGAATTTTATTTTTCTTCATTGCAAGCTAAGTTATCTGGGATTTTTTTCACTTGTACAATTCATGCAGCTCTTATCAGAGCATACTGGTTCTGAACAATGATCTTGTTAGAGAGGCCAAAGAGCGTTGTTTCCCAATATAGGAAGTCAATGCAGCATGAACATGGCTAGCTATATCACACAGGGTCAAATGCATCTGAGAGCTCCATGTATTTTTGTATAGTGTAATGGGATAGGCTTAGCATTGCCAGCTTTACAGGCACAAAACCAGAAGTCTGAGATATGCTGGTGAGTTTGTTCATGAATACCCCTAATTATGTTGAAGACTAGGGTGGCAGTGTTAGATGGATTTGTAAGATTGTGGGATAGATAGTTCGGAAGGACCTCAGGAGGTCTCTAGTCCTTCCTCGGAGCAGAATCCACTGTGAAATCAGACCAGGTTGCTCAGGGGTTTAACTTCTCTGGGCAACCAGTTAAGATTATCCTGGAAGGAACATTTGATTTCCAAATTTGATTCACCATTTATTTTGTCTTATTTTACAGAATTTGTTTGTGAAAAGTGGCAATTATTCCCCTGTTTATAAGCAACCAGATTATGTAAGTCTTCCTCAGCACTTCTTAGCTAAAAAAGATTGATGAGAAAAAAAACTGCTGAGGACAAGAAATTGGAAAGGGTGTTAAAAA
>NW_009200890.1:28858-53788 GCF_000690835.1 Fulmarus glacialis | reverse complement strand
GCCTCCGCCCCCCCCCCCCCCCCCCCCCAATGGACTGGAACATCATCTTTCTGTCCTTGGATGATATTATGAGACCTGTTTGGAATCTATTGAAATTCAGGGGGCTCGGTCCTGAATGAAGATATTCTAAAGAGATAATTTAATTTTATTTGCTAGACTAGCCTTCACACTAATGTGGGTGAACAGAGGAATAAGAATTTTTTAATTCTGGTTTTTTTTTTTTTAGACACACTGAATTTGACATCAAATACTATTTGAATATAGGGAAACAAGAAGCCTCTTCACCATTCATAATGTCTCTGAAATATCATCAATACAATATTATTTATCCTGTTAATAATAATTATTAGCTTAATCCAGGATTAAATATCCACTTAATCCTACTTCATCAAACATTCAGAGTAAGCTGTTTTCCTCTCCAAAATGTAAAAATAAGGAAATTAGCTAAATATATTTTTTTAAAGATCAGAAAAGGAACTAGAGTTTCTTTGTAAAATCTGTTAGTGAAGTCTCTCAAACATAAATGGCTGTAAGACCAAAGTCTTGCAGTACCTGATAATTAGATAGTATTAGTTGAAAAGTTACTTGTTTAACATTTAAAAAAAACTTTAAAAACTTTAAAAAAAACTTTAAAAAGAACAAATATAACTTAATGTAAGTAGAAAGATTTCACCAGCTAAAAATGTTACACGCAATTACTTTATTTTCTTCTGAGAGAAAAAAAGTAGTGTTCTCACTTCTTTGCTTAATTATTCTTGGATTTCTGAGAGATATGGGGCCTTATTTCCACAACCACCATTGTCTGAAATATGCATACACTTTATGAGAGTAAGAAAGTATTTTTGCAGCTTAGATGATCCATCAAACAGACGATGCAGAGCTGGAATGGTACAAGTTTGTCATTCAAAAGTCAAATTTGTGATAGGCGGCTTCACACCTGCATCGTTTCCTTCACTGCACCCAAACTCCATTTGATGAGACAGACTGACAGTCCACATCGCTACCTTTTCCTGAATTGCATTGTCTTTCCAAAGCTGTGAGATTGATTAACAATGCACACGCAGTGCTCTGCTCATCCGAGCAGCAATGAGGTAACTGAAAAATGTTACCAAGCAGGTAGAATCTGTAAAGTTTTATCCAATAATAGATATAAGCACAGACATGCAATTGTGGGGGGTGGGGTGGGGAATTGAATGCAGTTCTGGAGTTCCAAATACTGGCTTTAGACTTCTGGCAGCAAATGAGAAATCCTCAACTTTAACTGTTAATATAAAATATTTGCGTGCTTGGTGAATACATTAAGTGAATTGGAACAAAATTGTTTGCTTTTCCTCATACCATTTGTTCAGCTGAACATTTTTGTATGCATAGAGAGGAGGTGATTTTAATATAGGGACAGTGCCAATTATAAGGTTTTTAGTGGAGAATTTTTTCTGTGGTTGGTATGCATTGTTTTTACAATATTGAACTTGTTATTTGGGACACAGAGCACAGTTTGCTTAGCACAAAGGTCTTGTTTCTACTAGCATGCAGAGGAGATTTAGGCAGAGATAAAATGCAATCACTGTGAAATGTCCCATCTCTATATAATACATCTCGGTTAACTGCAGGGAGTCACAGTAGTTGAAGTAATTAGATAAGGCTTTGTTCCTTTCACCTAAAGGAGAAGCCATGTGGTGGTGAAATATAAAAGAAAATTGCTAGACCATATGTATTGCAGTTCTCTATTTCCACCAGGTTATTTTCTTCTGTAAAATGCTTACTGCAGAATATTGATACCTATAACAAGGGACATTTATACTTTGTTAGGTCAAAACTATGGGTACGCATGTGAACTTAGGCCTACATCATCACTGGCAAGTATGTAAACTGCTTCAAAGTAGACTTACAGTAAGAAAATACGCAGAAGCATGCTGCTTCCCATAGGCAGATTCTGCCAGTTTTCAAAGCGAAAGACAAAATTCATCATTTCCCAGTAGAATGAGGATTGATTTGTACCAAGATATTTTTGCAGCAAATCAGTGTTTGAGTTAATGAGAAGACCATGTAAATCAAACCAAACATTTAAAAACTAAGCCAATTATAAATCAAATAGAATTTCTCACAACTCAAATTGTTATACTAAAAAGAAAAGGAATAGAAACAGGAAAAAAAAAAATCAAGGGAATTGGATGATGTTGTTGTGTGTTGCACCTTCATCAGTGAAAGAGGATTCTGTCTCCCAAGCTAGCTGATTTAAGTGGAGCTTCACTCACAGATATCCTGTACTTTCTGACCCAGAGGAGACAAAATCTCTAAGTCAAGGAATTATAAAGAAACTTAACAAGGTCTAAAGAGAATACAGTAATCGGTATTTGAGATGAGAAAGAAAGGCAAGAAATTATACGCCCCACAATTTATCAAGCAGATAAATTGAAATAACAGCAGCAACAACAATAAAAATTAAAACTATTATTATTTTATATGTAGTTGTAAATTCTTGAGCTCCAAAGAAAAGCAGGAAGGCAAATTAGTGACAGCAAGGAAAGTCAAAGTCATGACGTTTCTCATATGATAATAATCAGCTCTGTGCAGCTGCTTGAAAAATTTGCGTGTAATATCAAGAAAAGAACATCTGCTGCTCAGTATGCAGCAGACCACCAAAGCTGCTGTAGAGAAGAGGTGGGAGGAATGGATGGATAGGAACGAGTTCATGATAAGCCGAACAAGAAGTGGCATCCCACTGAATGGCATGACCTCTATTATTACTTTCCAAGTCATTTCCTCCCACTTCTCAACCGGGGGCTAGCATTCATGATGATGGAGGTAGCTGCCATAGGCAACTTAACCTGGAAGTAAATTTGCTAACTGGGATAACTTTCATTGAACGAATGCTTTCCAGAACATGTAAAATACATAATTTCAAAGCGACAAAATGCTTGATACAAGCTTGTGAACACATTGCCTAACACCAACTTCCAACAGGTACACAACTAATGTGGAGAAACAAGAAGGTAAAAGACTGTGTCAGATACAAGTGTGGAGAAGAATGATGATACTAGAGCAAATGTATAAGGATCCATTTGTGACTGATCACATGTAATGGGAGAGATGGGAGTTAGATGTATAAAACGCTATTGCTTCAGGCACCTTTTTTTGCTATCTTAAGGATAGCAAATATCTGGTTTTTTGTTTGTTTATTTCTGTTCGGCTCAGTAAATTCTTTCACTTTTAATGGTTCACTACACCGAACAGCAAGAAATTATAGGATAGAGTTTTCAAATGAAGTTACTACCTGTACAATGCAAAGAAAAACGTGAGTTTTCCTTTCCGAGTATCGTGGTAATTCAGAAATTTGGTATTAAAAGTGTATAAATTATTATTTACAATTTGTGTGTTTTATTTCATATATATACACACAGGCATAGACTGTTAGAAAACCTTTCTTTTTAAGAGTAATATGCTATGTTTGTTTTTATTTCCATTATTTTCACATGCTAACAGTACTTCTTACCTTTCTCTAATATTCTATACCATCCATATTAACGGTAAAGTAATATTTCTGATCATTTTAGGAACTCATTTATAATGCAGCACTGCTCAAAAGATGTTTTAAGATGGGCTATATTTGGTTTGAGAGGAGCACAATTATCTAATAATAATTTAAAAATCTGTGATACCATCTGTGCAAAAGCCCTGATAGAAGCTCTGCTTTAGCACAGTATGGCTTGCCTATAACATGATTTGGTATCTTCAGTGGGCAGATGTTTTTACTAGCTTTACTATCAGAATAATCTTTTTCTCCTCCATATTAGATGCACAGAGGTCTATTTCTGGAAAAAAGTAACGAAGACAGTATTGCTGTTGTACGTGCTGTGTGCAACAATTCTGATTAATAGATTCTGTAGAAATAGAGTGAACCAAACTTACAGTATAATTTGGTGAATTTTGCTAGATACAACATTATGAAATGCCAAACAGAGAGATCTAAGACTTTTGCTTATTTAATCACTAAACAGAAATATTTAGAAAAAGATTGTTGTAGTTTTGTGAGTCACTTCCACTGAGCTATTTTTTGCAGAAATTATTTTCTGATTTTGAACAATGAACGAAACTCTTCAAAACCTGTTCTCTTCTGCCATACGCCTATGAGCCCGTGAATGCAAGCTTGTGTGAAGTTAGGGTGCTAGTCACAATGTAAACGTAGATGTAGATCATATAGCGTTTCAGCTTATTCTGGAAATAACAGCTACGTAATACCATGGATTTATACAAATATATTCACCATTCTATTCAAACCTAAATAAAATCTCCGATCTGAAAACTGCAGTTCACTTTGCCTGCAGGGATTGAGGAATAAATGGTAACATGAACAGAAAGGGGGGAATGAGATCCTGAGGATGCTGCCTTATGCAGCTCTACCACCTGCACATTCACGGACAATTTTTGCTTGGCCGGCTGGGGGACTTTTGTTCGGGAAAACTCCTGTCAAATACTACTTTTCTTCTTATTCTCTTATTCTGTCAGCTATGAGAGAACCTGAAAGAGGAGTGAATTTCCAAGTCTCTGTGGCCTGATGAGTGGGTTGGGAGGAAGGTAAGCAGAGAGAGAAAAGAAGAGAAGGAGAAAAAAATATATATGTGTTAAGGCAGACATTTTCATCTTCCTCTATGCACTGTACATAGAATTAAGAGGTTAGGGTTTCTCCCCTGTCTGTCCTCCCTTCTGTGGAAAAAAGACAGATGATGATTCTTGGTTATCTCTCTAGACCTGGGCAGCAAGGAAGACTCAGAAGAGATGTATACCATAGAAATAGAATGGGATTGAAACATTCACAAATACTATCTACTCGTAACTCTTCAATGTTATGGGCTTTATTTAAACCTTAACCTGAAATGTAAAATACTCTCCATTGCTGCACCAAATATCCATAACATGTAAAAGGAAGACTTTCCAGAAATTAATACTTCTGGAGCATCTGGTTGTGTAGTGACTTATGCATGTTTATACACAAAAACACTTTGGAAAAGGGTTTATATATGAAACACTTCTCAAAGGTGTGTCACGTAAGAGACTTTCTGATAGGCAACTTCTCATTAGTATTTGCCTCTTGTGAGTCATAAGTCATTTTGTCACAGACTGTAGCAGCAGTACTTTGCTTTTATTAAAATGATAGCTTTGTTGACTACTCAGTGTTTCGAGTTATTTCATTACAAGGGTCACTTTGTGTCTCCTTTGTCTCCATGACCTTCAGATTATGTCTTTACTTTCCACTTCAGTCTGACATCCTGCTTTCATTTACTTGATGGCTCCATGGTTCAATAGCACTTAGAGATGTTGACAGCAAATGGAAAAGTTTGAAAATACTCATTTAAAATAATACCATCTGTGCATACTATATACCAAATTTATTTTCTTTCTCTTTTCAAAATAAAGACAGTTACTTAATGATGGCTTTTGTTTTGGTTCTTCGACAATTATTTTTTGTTTTTTTTCCTTCTTTTTTTTTTCCTCACTTCTGTGCAAGGGGTTCATCTCTTAAACTATACTGACGTCAGTCAGTCCTCTTCCTACTAGAAGTTAGTATATCCAGCTTTGGGAAGGAAACTGTAATGTCTTCCAAAGATGATGTAAATATTATGTACTCTGCTCACTGCCACCGACATGAGAGCACAGCCCAGGGAAGTGACCACTGTGTCTTGACAGTGCTTAGCTGCTGTTTTGTCCTGTAGGAGCTATTTCTTCTCATCTGTGCTGAAGCAGCCTCTGCTGTAGGATTGACAAATAAATACTTCAGGAGTCAGGGAAGCAAATTTAGCTTGCAGATGTGTTGACTCATGAAAATGTTCTCACATACAGATTCATGGGATAATGGGGACACGGAAATACACCTATGTGTACAGTTTAACAGAAATGTAGAAACTTGCTTGAACTGAATGCAGTGCTCTATGTTTACTTGAATGAAGTAATTGTAACAGATGATTAGCTCTTCAGTAGTTCTCTTATTGCTTAAGACATACGTTTCACTATTCTTCATTCTGGAATATATGCATGCATCCCAGTATGTTATGATTTTTCTTTTTATTTAAATTAAAAGTATTTGTGATGTGATGTCACCTGGGAGATATGACACAATGTGGAACATCTTTTACACCTTTGGGAATATTGGATTACTTTCCCTCAGCTTCGTTTGAAGAGAGTCTGGGCTGTATTGGTCAGAATAACTGTGTGTTTAACCTTTGCGCTACCCACAATAAAGCACTCTAGTATTAAAGAAACCTAATTCTGGTACTCCTTGCTGTCCTATTTGATTGTGACCCTTGTTTTCTTGACAGCCTTGGAACACACTGCCTAAGCTATCTCTTCTTGCATTTCTTAACTGTGTTTCAAACCATTTCAGTCAAGGATCAAAGCAGGACACTCAAGTGAATTTAATTTATTAAAAGCTTTTAATGACCTTCATGTAGCTAATGCAAGCGAGTTTCATGTGATCTGGTTTTATTTGACCCGTCACTAGCATTCAACATAATGAATCAGGCACAGAAAACACTCTTACGGTACCTAGTATCTTGGCTGTCATCAGTATTTGATGGCCAGGGCAATGCACTCCCTTCTGTTGCATCATGTCTTTCTGAACATGTATTTCAGGTGATTGACTTGGGTAGGAGGGGACAGCTGGATGTTACATTTGTTGTTTCAGTGTTTGTTGTTGTCGTTTTAGGACTGCTGCTTTTTACCAGCCTTTTCATGCATTGCTTCATTGCTATGGCTTATGTTATCGCTTATTCACAGATGACATACAGATCCATAATTCCTGTTGGTGTTCTTGGATTTTGCCTTTGTGTTTCTCTGCCTGCATCATCTCCGTAACTGGATGCATACTAATCTTTTATTACAAAGAAAGAAGTCAAAAAGGATTCTTTCTAATCCTGTTGTTTAGGTTTTTTGCTCATAAGTACCTCATGTCTCAAACATTGCTTTCCCTACTTCTGCAGTACTGTATGAGAGTTTAAAAATGTTCATTATAACTTACTGTATAATCAACACCTTGCAGATCAAAACTAGATTTTTTTTTTCCCACAGATTGCATGCTTTTTCTATATGCAGATATTCAGGTTTTTTTTTCTTTACTGCTTATATTATAAGTCAAAAAAATCCCTGGAACAACTGGTCCCTGGTCTCTGCGAGTCAGGCAGAGCATGAGTTTTATTATAAGAGTACCACTTCTCAATCCAGTGACCTAAATTTTAGATTACAGCAAATATGAAAGCCACTGCCTGCTTTTTTCCATGTGCAATCACATTTATATGATTTGACTTCTTTTTGTAGACTTGCCCAGAATATCAATTCTGTTTATAAATTGTGTGTACTCTTTTTCTTTCCTAAACTGTAGGAGCTATAAATATAGTAAAAACTGTTTTTGAACAGATTTTTCCTCTTTGGTATCTTCTATATTAGATTTTGCTGACTTTTAATAGTATCATTTGTCAACTTTTAATGTACTTTCAGTTTTGATTTAAACTTGATCTTCAGTTAATTTTTGCAGAATATCTACCCTTTTGTTACATGCTATTTATAATTTAATTTTTGGCTCGGTACATGTTCTTTTTATTCAATACACACTTTATGTTAAAAAAGTTTAAGTTACTTAATAAGACATCATCAGAGATTGATACGCTGCTGTTGTTATTGCTTTACCCTGTTGGCAGAAATGTGAATAGGTATTTTAATTTCCTACTGATGCCATTTTAAAATATCACTTAATTTATTTGCAGAATGTTCTCAGTATGGTAGTCATAAATACACACAATTACTACAATGGCATTAATAGTTTCCTATCTACAAGGAACTATCCCCTCTGTTTTTATAACTGGCATGTAGACGTGCAGTAATAGTGGCTAATCTTGTGCTAGAATTATGGTGAAGGCAGCAACAGCATGATGCTTGCATTGAGCTAGAGAGCCAGCTTCAGGAGGAGAGGGGTAAATCCAGCAGGGAAAGCAAGGAAATGGTTAAAAATTGGGCATAGGTTGGGGGAAATTCTGTGCGCTCACAAGTCAGATGTACGCTTACAATTCAGGCTAAAAATCAGAAGGTCTGTGGAACAGATAGCATCCGCTGTGGGGAGCAAGCAGGATAAGGAGCTACCAGGAGGAAGAGGTTTATTGCTACATGGGGTAAGCAGCAATATAATTCAGTCTGCTGTAGCCACCAATTCATGAGGGACTGGACTTTTGCAGATTGACAGTTGCAGCACGTATGCCACAAAGTTAATTTGTACCTAAGCTTTTGTCACGGCTTGAAAAGTAAGTAGTTCAACTGATGAGTAAATGGACTGAAGGTACATAAAGGGTACCTTGTTTGCACACTGTCAGTAAAAAAATCATACATTTCTAATGGTGAAGAACTGTAAACTTGTTAGCACTCATTGGCTTGGTCCATATTCTTCTCTATGACTAACTGGGTGTGGTACAGCTGTGTTGCTGTGGGGTGGGATGTGCCATCAGGAGGCTTTGGTAGAAGCAATGTGGAAGCACCAGCTGGCAAAGGAGGTGTTTGCCAGATAGAGATATGTTTAATTTTGTTGTATACAAGCTGTGTAAGATAATAGACCAAACAACTCTACAGAGGCTGAGAAGCTGCGGAGATGTTCTGATTCCTGTGGAGATGTTCTGATTCCTTATGAACCTGTTGTGTGTGGCCACCCCTCTCGCTCTCCTCTCATCCAGGCAATACAGCTGGTTTTTGCACGGGAACTGTTTCATTCCTTTGAATGAAGCACTTGGCTTCTTGAGGTTGTGTGTAATCACACATACCCAGTGGCAGGAAATGTATTGATTAATGCAAGGTTTCTATAGTCACCAGAAATTTCAGGGAGAGGCATATTGTTTTTAAGTGGCTGGAGGACACGCTAGGGAGTTGTGGCACCATGCCCTATGGTTATTTTGGTAGACTTGAAGATCTAAAGATACAAAGAACATGCAATTGCTTTCTTCTTGGGCTTCTGAAAGAATAATAATGCCACTGTATGTTAATTTCTAACACTTCACCACAAATACTGCTAGTAAATTGATGTAAAGGCATTGAAACATTAGATGCTAAAAGTGTGACAAGTGCTTTTGACTGTCCTTGGGGATTATGAAGGATGAGATTCCTTCATGGCTGTGGCTGGTGGCCAAGGAACCCTATGCGGGAAGGTCTGGAGTGATGAACAGGCAAAACTGGAACAGGGTTAGGTGGGTCTCTTTGGAGCATAAGACAAAGAAAAGTAGCAGGAGACAGGAGGAGAAAACTTGGGCTCAAGGGGCATGGTTCTGAGCTTTCTGTAACCACCTGGAGTTTTCTAGTGATACGGCAGGCTTCAGCTCGTGATTTAGGAGGTGCGTACTGGAGGCTGGCTTGTGGGGTACCTATGCCTAATGCAAGCCATGAGTGGTTGCATGAAGAATAAGCAGCTGGCCTTTTTTCTGAAGTCGTAGCTCATAGTCAGCTGTTTCATCAGCCAGTACACCCAAAATTAAAATTTTCATCATGTAATGTGTACCTGCTCTCTAGCAGAAAATCCTGGTAGTAGCCACAGGTGAATCTTTTAGAAATTGTTTCATTTTACATTGATTGCCTAGCAATGTTGTGTGTTACTTTGTCATATTCGTGTCCTCTTCTCTTTTGATAATAATTTTAAGCTTTGTGTCCTTTAACAAAAACTTATAAACACTAACATGTGAAAATACTAGCAAGAGGAAAACAGACATTCAAAACACGTATTCAGAGAACTTCACTATCCACATCTTTTCAACACAGTAGACTTTTTTTTCTGGCCAAATCCATGGTGGTCTCAAGGCTCATCTTTATTCTCTCATCTTGATGCCCATGAAAACAATTCTTCTTATAAAAGTTCTTCTGAAGCTGATAATACTACTGCAAGTCAGACTAACGGGTTTTTACGTGCTGTCATTTTATTTTTCCCTTTCTTAAATACAGATGAGACATTTGTTATTCTGTATTCATAAATACCAACTCACTTTGGTAGATTTATTAATGTCCTTTTCCTGTGTGCCATTTTTCTTTTTTTCGTATCTGTAATGGCAATTTGCATTTCCCAACTCAAGGCCTTTAAGTGCTTAGGTTTTTTTTGCTTTCCTTTAGATGTTACAATTTCCATTTACACTTTTTAATCCTAATATCATGGTGAATAATATTATTATTACCTTTTAAGGCCTTTAAGTGCTTAGGTTTTTTTTTGCTTTCCTTTAGATGTTACAATTTCCATTTACACTTTTTAATCCTAATATCATGGTGAATAATATTATTATTACCTTTTTTTTTTTCTTAGTTTGTTCTGTTGTTAAGCACTAATGTCCTTAATGAACACAGAAGCAGTATATTTAATTTGGGAACTATAACTAAATTGACTTTGGCTGAATGTCACTGAAAATCTGATTTCTTTCTTCGTTTTCCATCTTTTCCTTTTATGGCTTAAGAAACTTTTGCTGTTTATTAAATCTCCCTCCAGAGTTATAGCTCAGCTTCAATTCTGATAATTCTCAGTTGATCTTTACGCTTAGAGATTTCCAAAATATATGCTTGTTTTGATTCTGCTTTTGGAAATAGTTCTATATCCTTCTGCAGCTGATGCCTTTCCCTTCATATTTTATCCTGTTCCTTAAGCTGGAAATTCCTAGTAAGTTTTTAATCTTTGCCTCGAAAAACCTTTGCCTTCTGCTGTAGTTGAGGACTTGAACTCTTTAACCTCATTATCTTTTCTAACTGGTTACCTAAGTTTGTCCTTTTGAAACTTAAAAAAAAAAAAAAAAATTCCTTAGCCCTATGTTACTTCACCAAATCATCCTGCAGTCAACTTGCTCCATTATTAGATTTTTATTTTATCATATAACTCCATCAGATAAAATTTATTCTTCTTTTATCACGTAGTACTGTAAATATGCTAAAGTCAAATTAAAGCAAAGCCTTCTCCTGCATTTGTGACTTTTGTCACTGTCAACTCTCCTGTTAGCAGTGTTTCCCTATTAGTAGCTGTTATGAATAGCTTTGACTCTGCAGTCTTTATTGGCAAAGGTGAGGTCACCTGTAAGTACATATTTCCAGCATTTTTCTATCTTACATCATTACAGAGATATCTGCTGTATTAAAATCTGAATCTTTGGATCTGAACCTTTGGATATCTAACCGTAATGTATAAGAATTTCTAGTGTTGATCTTTTAAACATACAAAAATAAAAAATATGTCGGAAAAAACCCTAAAAAACTCTGTACAAAAACTTCATCTTGTAAGTGTATGATAGTGAAAAAGACTTTCGAGGTGGTTTTATTAAGCTGACATCATGGGAATGAACTAATACCTCTGAAAGAGTACACAGATGAAGTTCATGATCTTCAATGTCCTTGAAATTCTAATCAAAATTTGAATTTTGTAATCAGTGAAGTCTTGGAGAAATAGGCAATAAATTACAGGAAAATTTGATATTGAGTATATTAGAAGGCATAAAGGGACAAGTAATGTGATAGAGTACTCGCTATTAACAAGCGCCATGAGCTGCTGCTTTCTGTCCATGTTTTAAAAAAGCATTACCTGTTGTAGAATTGAAAAGCATTGGTACTGTAACACCTCCTACATTGGAAATACTGGCTTTTTCCTTTTTCTTAGTATGACTTTTCAGAATATGTTATCCTTCTATACAAAACAGAACAATCTTTGCATTTTATGACAAAAATATCAGTGGAAGAGGAGGATAACTTCTCGCTCAGTAATCTTGGAGAGTTCTGTAAAGAAAAGAATTAATTACTTTAATGATACTATTTCCCAAGTGCAACGCTTTTCATGGGTGTTTCCTAGTTTATCTAACATGTACATCCATTACATTTTTCTCAGTCACAACATTTTGTAGAGTAATTAAAACGTTGAAGGAACCCCGGCCATCCAGGCATTTTTCAAAATTATTAGAAACATCAAGTGCTGGCTGTGGAAAGTATGATAGCACTAGTCATTTTATCATCAGTGAATGTTTACATTGTTATAAGGAAATCGTAGTAGCTTTTACCTGCTCATCTCTGTAGGGTGAACCACTAAAACTTAGGAAATGAGTTTCTGTTTCAGAACAGGAAATGAAGACCATATTTTCACCTAGATGTGTCTACCTTGGCATAAAGCTGCAGATATTTGAATAAGCCCCTATTTTAGACCTGTAAGCAGATACGATGGACAACCATGGTGGGCAAAGCTCATGAAAAGAATTTGAAAGAAGCTGTTGGGTGTTAGTTCAGTGACAGGGAAGGTGTTCTGGGACGCTGCTGTGCTGACACAATGTCATGCATGTAAGCTTTGCTCTTCCCTTATAACCTGAGAAGTCTCAACTGCAGCAGCTTATGTGTACTGCCTTGTTTTGAAGCAATTTCTTTGTCACTGCAATTCATCTGCTGCTTGCTTGATTTTTTTTGAGAGTTAAGTGCTATTGAGCTCACCTGGAAGAGCTACAATGATCATAGCCTAAACAAGGGGATCCAGGAGTCCTTCCCAGCTCTTGGTGCTCATGTTGGTCGTGTCCTCAGTACGTGTAAGGATGAAATCTGAGTGTACGGCATCGGTAGGCAGCAGTGCATCCCCATTTTCTTTGGAAGAGAAAAGGAGCCCCAATGCATTTAAGCACTGCAGATGATTTCTTATGTGGAGGGACGCTGGATAATTGATGGGGGCATTGCTGACTGCAGGTAGGACAGTAGGTGCCCCGCCTCGGGGTTACTGATTGCAGCAATGTGGCTGCTTATGGCAACTAAACAGATGCGCTCTCAGATGGGCTGTATAAAAGGCCAAAGCTAACGCCACCCTGTGTTATCTCAACAATAGCTTATTGTCAAGAAAAGTAATTAACAAAAGTGCAACCGAAAAGCTAATATGTTGCAAGAAAACTGTAACGATGATGCTAGGTCTTTCTCAGGTGTCAGTATGTAATAGAAATTCATTAATAATAAAAACGTGCAGATAAGATATGAAAGAGAAAATACTTTCATTCAGAAACTACAGCTCTTAAAACCCAGCAGGTTTGTGGGGAAATTTTGGCTATTTACAAGCTGGGTAAGAAACTCAAGTGGATGCTCCCTGTAGTTGCTACACTGCCCGTTTCTTACTGTGTTTTCTGCTTCCGTGAAGTCTCTGAGCCCTCACACCCTGTACACCCACAAAGACATTCTTCTCGCTGCTTAACAGATCTCTAGGGCATCTTTATGGAGTTACAGCTGTCTGATACGCAAACAACACACGATCAAGGCTGTTCCTAAGACATTGTGGGAGTGGGGCAGAAGTTGTAAAGCTTGTACAATTTACCAAAAGTGCACATTTTATATCTCTCTTGGGTTTAGCTAGCTTTAGGATTTTGACTGTATTATTTTTTGCTGCTGTTTTATCTCACTCCTGAAAACCTCTTTGTCTAGCCTTGCTTCCTCTGTGAGCACTAGATTTCATCTACTGTCATGGACTTTTCCTGTACTACATATATTCAGAAAAAGACACATTAAAAAATAATGAGCTGCTCACATGAGGGAGGGGAGAAAGAAGGGAAATGTTGCAGAGTCCCCCTCAGGAATACAGGAACGGATGAGAAAAAAATTTTTAACTGCAGGGGACGTGTCATTGCTGGCTGGGGTGAGCAGCAATATTGAGGGAGGGGAGTATGGACTTCTCACAAGGCACTGTTAAGGCAGGACAAATATCAAGCCCATCTGAAGAGAAGAGACTAAGAATAGTGAAAAATAGCAGAAGGGGATTTGATATCCAAGCAGGGCGGCCGAGGGCAGTAGCTTTTTGAGCTATGAGTCTTTTACTGAGTCACCATATTAAAGAAAAAACTTGTGGGAGGAAAGCAAGAAGGATACTATCATGGTATCTTATTTTTAAGGCACGTAATCCTTTGCTATCCACCGCCTTCTCTCTCCCTCTCTTTTTAATAGTAGTTCAGTCTATTTTGACATGAAAAGTCTAAATATTTTTCTTAATCTCAAAACAGAGTATTTTGAGTTTTCTGGAAAGGAGTCCCATTTTTACTGCTGGAGCGATTACAGAATTTGTCCAGTGTTTACAAATATTTTCACAGAATGATACTACAGATAATGGACTGTTTCATAGGAAAAAATCTATATGTTATTAATACTTTGAATACTTGATGCCCTGTGGGCACCCGGTGTGTCATGAAAGATAAATAAAATTTAAATAGATTATTTATGCAATAAAAAAAAATCATCTCGGTACCATGATGTATGGCATATATTCCACTTCAGGGGAGGGTTCATATATCATACATATCGCATAGAGTTCTACTCATGAATTATTTGTTTCTTTTGTAGCATGCGCGCAGTACATGATGGATTAAAGGACACAATCCAAGTTACAGTTGACGTATTAAAGCACTGCTGTGCATAGAGATATTAGTTATGAAAGAAATATACAATCATAATTTTTCAACAGGGTCTGGTTTCCTCCTCTCTTTTGAGGCAGAAGAATAGTAAGTAAGGTAAAAATCTTGAGGAAAGCACTAAGGGTTGTATTTCCAAAGCAGTATCCTCCCTGTAGTTTTATCTAGTTAGGTGCTCACGCTGGTATTAAATCTTTCTACTCGGAGCTGGTGTTCAGCTCATCTTAAAAAGATGGTGTGAGACTTGACCTCTTTTGCAGCTTCATATCCACAAGTTAGTAGGGGATCATCCTATGCTGTGGTCTAAGATTTATTTGAGAGGCTGTGTATTGCCACTGCATTTTGCTGGTAACTGCATGGTCATACTACGTTGGGGTGAGCACCCAAAGTAAGTTACTGATACCTCAACTACACTCAAGCCTGTATTTGTCCAAAATTTTACTGTTAGCATGGTTTTATCTGTAGAGTCAGAAGTATAATCTCAGTGATATTGCTATCCATGAATGTCAAATGAATTATGCCTTGAAAAATTAATTAGAATATACACACCAAAAAAAAAAGCCTTAGTCATGGAAGTACTGGTTACTTTTCTTCTCTTCCTTTTGGCAGAGGAGATATGACTATGAAAACATATTTTAAAGCTAAAGCAGATCAGCTGGTTCAGAAGAACCTGGTAGACAGTATCAGATGTCTGGAAGACTCCAAACAGAACTACTGGTGATAGCGTGTTTGCGCAAGCTTTGGGTGCTTTGGAAGCCCAAGTTTAAACACAAAGATGGCAGCTTTATTTGCATACATGTTTCATTTAGTCACAAACTGTCAGGAAGGTATATGTACGCAAAGTATTACAGAAATATCTATTCAGTCATTTATAGATGAAGCTTTCAAATTTACATACTTAATTGCAGATGCTACACAAGTGAATGCCAATGCACAAAATCAAGATTTATTAGTGCAAAAGGAAAAGAGCTCAGAGAGTAACTGTGTTTATATGTATGGAAGTGATAAATATTTATTTTGATTTATTGTGGTTGTTTGTTTTGCCACATTATGTGAAAAAGGACAAAAAATTCTTATTTTGTGGATTCTTAGTGACAATTAAGATATTAGTTCATTAGTTAAAAAATATTTTTTGCTACCTTCAAGTGGTGATTGAATACTTTATACATATTTTATACAAGTAAATAGTATCATGTTAACTATACAACCTCCCCCCAGTAAATACAAACAAACCTTCTATATCAAAATCCTGGCTGTGTTATAGTCACTGGGAGGATTGCCACAGCTTCGGCAGGATGAGGATTTAATTCTCAGTCATACTCCTGCAAATAAAGAATATTGTTCATGATACTGTAAATCACTATCCCATATTAAATATGATGTTAAATATGTTTTTAACACCATCCAATTGGCCTCAAAATCTGCTATTGTTAAAGTAACCATTCTTGGATAATTCAAACCCATGATAAATTCAACCCCAGGGGTTTAGTGAGTCAAAAGTTGAATCCTGACTTTGCTGTAAAATAAGTCAGGATGTTTATTTCATTGAAACTGTAGTTAAATAATTTGAGAAATGCTTACAAATAAGATGAACTGAAACCCAAAGAAGTGCTATATTTTTCCTTTTTAAATAATTTTCTTTATATTTTTATTTATTAATTTCTAGTGAAAAGGTAATCTGTATTTTTTGCCTTGGGGCAGGAGATAGAAAACTGCATCTAAAATTCCCCATTTATTTCTAAATAATACAGTACTGTATAGAAAAGTCATAAAAACAGAGACTGCAAATTGAATTCCAATAAGTCTATCCTGTGAAAAACAAAACCTCCATCTAGTAAATGGGAAAGCATTATTGACAATTATATGCAAATTACCAGGCTTTTGGCAGGCTCTTCAAAACTATTATCTTATGGCAACTCTGTAAATTACCTAGCTATGCCAGCAATGTAGAATTGTTCATTATACTTTATTGATACATTTGCATCATGTTATATTGGAATATTTTGCTATGGGTCTTAGGAGGCTTTCTTCTTTGCTTATTTTTGTGGCTGCGTTTCTCTTGCATTTTGTACTTACCCCCACACTCAGAGTCGGAACTTCCTATAGAGTCACTGGGCCAGAGGGAGTCAACTTTCATCAGCAACATCACCATCCGCTCTTCTTTACGTCCTGAAGGCCACCAAACATGCAGGTAAAAATTACGTGTCATTTTGTTATCATAAGACTTCCCCGGAGACTAGTGCATATCCTCCCTTTTCAAAACCTTGCTCGTTCTTCATCTCAGGTCATGGATTCCTCTACACACCCCAAATTCAGTAGCCTATGTTTCTTCTTGAGCTGAGAACACAACATTTTCAAGTGCTGCTATGCTACAGAGTGTGGGCGCGCTCTCTCTATTACAGCTTATATTTAATAAACGAGGAACAGGCACCCTGTTTATGTTTATTCATAACAAGTTTAGATGTTACTTTTGAAGATAAAGAAACAAGTTTGATGATATACAATATCAGCTACATGCTCTGCACTGATAGCAAACTTTAGCAATCAAGGAAAGATAAAAAGGTTTTGGAGAATTTAATCACATACTTCAAAGTAGTCTTAAGAACATATATTTCAGAAATTGAGATAAAATATGAATGTTTAATTTATCTTCTTTCTTTTTTACCATGAGTGTTTCTGATTCTGTTGCTAATAACCTCATTGCTTCTGTCAGCCAACACTTCTTGTGGTTTTTTTTTTGTTAGAGAGTTTTTTTTTCTTTCCTGAAGTAACTTTTGTTGAAGAAAGAATCTTTTAATTAGCTTTTAGTTTTCGAAAGGATGCAACTAATGCTTAATTTTACTTGTGTAGAGGACACACGTAGTTTGGGGTGACTCTAAATTTCACACAGTTACTGGAAAGGAGGAAATTGATGCAAAAATAACCAGGTTATAAGCAATGACATGCTGAGGTTCATCTCCAGTCGAGAACCCCATTTCTCGAGTAACCTCTGACGGTATCTCTGTGTGATGGTAAGGACAGTCTCACTCTAGTGTTTCTTTTTTGGCTGGTTGTGTAGTAACGTAAGAAAGAGGTTTCTCTAGTGTGACCTGAGGCAATTGCAAACTTATCTGGGCAAGGTATAACCGGATATGAAGCACCATCTTGCCAAATATTTGCCCTTTTCTCTTCTGGTGTTAATTTGATTCTGGTGTTAAGGACATGTACAAACAGAACTCAAAACATGTCTCTGTCCTTTCTTATAAAATCACAGGTTAATTCTTGCCCCGAAGTCAAAAGCAAAATATTTAATTTTACTTAGGACCAATTTTTTGCCTGGAATTAATATACTTGCCCAAATTTTGTCAGCTAACCTCCATGTCTGATGCGACACATGGTGTGGTTGGAGAAGAGCAGCTCTTTGTGTCCTTCTTCAGGTCCTTCAGCTAGTCTTCAAAGTGGAAGAGTCTGAATGAAGGGCAGCTGTCACAGAAGGAAAGACAATTTTTGGCAAGACTTAAATTCCTGCTGAAATGCATTTCTGGTACTTGTTGATGATATTCTCAAAGGCCTCTTTCTTTTTCCATACTGTAGCTATAAAATTGACAAATTGAGGATAAGACGTGACCTGGGTCAGCACACTTCAGAATCCCACAACTCTTTCTCCAGCGCAAGGACTGGTAGTGCGGAGAGAGAGAGAGATATCTTTTATTGGGATAGGGATACAAAGAATGCAAAAGCATCCCTAGGATTGTTTGCAGGCATCCACTGAACCAAAACCTCCATTTGCACTTGGGGAGCTTCATAAAGAAGAAACTGAGCCATCATGTTTAGGGTGAAATTTGAAAGTGCTTGGGGTTGACCTAACTGTACTCCTGTTAAAATCAACAGTGAAATAAAACTCTGACTGGACAGCACTCACTATAAAGCTGAGGATTTTTGAGCATTGTTTCTTAGGCTAAAAGTTACTAAAGTTAAAAAGTCTACCTAGTCTACCTGATTTTCTAGGGGACGAATCTTGAGGAAACCTGTTTGATTTCCTTTGTTTAGCTTTTCTCTCTGGTGGTTCCATAAAGTGATCATGATAGAACAACGAAATCAAATCAAAGAAACAAGGGATTAGGTGTCTCGGTAGCAAATAGCGCTGACAGCAAAGTTGCTAGTTAGTGTAGGAAGCTGTTAGCTTGAGATAAGAGGCATTAAAGGCGTAAGTGATCTTCCAGACACTATCAGTTACCAGTTTTATGGAAATGAGGGTGCTCATCTACTATTTTAGGTTTTGAAATTTTGAGACTTGCCAGAGCAGAATCTCTCTGGTACTGATTAGCATGTTGAATCACTTGATCAGATGTGTGCATCAGCTAAAATGAGGGGAACTTACGAATCAAAGGAAGGGAAATTACCCCTTATATCCTGTACTTTCTTTGGTGTTCAAAACTAACTGATTGGAAAATAAGAGGAAATATCCCACATTTATGCTGCATGCATCTCTTTCACTGCTTCCACAGGACAGAGGAAGAAGTCAGGCTTAGCACTATGTCCTAGTAGCTACTGAGGAGCAAAATCCTTGTGATGAGTTGAGGGCTGTGCCTTCTGGGTCATCACTCTGGCTGAAGACGATCAGGATTAAAGGTTTCTATTCATGGGGAGACTATGAGAACCATCTGAAAATTTATTACAGTTTAACATTACCATTTAATATCCAGCCTGTGGCCAGTGTAAAGTACTCACAGTAAGATATTTTCTTACACATTAGCAGGCATAGTTCAGATAAACAAACATTAATATCTTGGGCGACTTCTGGAGTTGGACCATGTAAGGGATATCAGTCTAAAGGTCAGCCTTATGAACTTCAAATTCAAGCACAATTTTAAAAATAGACGGCTCAGTAGTTTTAACAGTGCGCCCATATATTCCATCTGAACAGCAGGACTGCTATTTTGGCATGTTAGTACTGCAAAGTGACCTCCTGCTGCATTTTGGGTCTCTGCAATGCCAGCTTTTCAGTATATCTGGCTTCAATCCTAACACTGCCTCAGTATACTTTCCAAAGGAGAAAGGACACTTCCGAACAGCTAGAAGCTACTTATAAGGTGTAATGTCTTAGACTTTTTTTTTCCAGTTTTTTTACATTTTTCTTTTTCTCTTCTTGTTATCCCAGTAGTAGAATGCACAGGCTCCTGAGAGGATTCCCCCCAGCCACAGTTCATTTACAGCTGATTTTAGAAACAGCGAGAAAAGAACACTTTGAATCAGAGTATGTCTGCTACCTACCTGGCTGAAAGAAGGAAGTGCCTAAATCCAGATATTAAAATAGAGAAAGAACTAGCTGTTTTATGGAAACTCTAGAACCTTAAAACCTTTGTTTATTCTGTATTTTACTCGATTATCTGAACCTGAACCTCGCTTTCCTAGCAAACAGCTGCAAAGAGAAATGCAAACAGACAAAAGGGAACAGCAAAGAGGATTTAAAAAATGCATACAATTATAACAGAGCAGGAAGAGTTTAGACAGAGAAAATCCTTCCCTTTGCCTTCTCTGTTTAAAATGAATTGCTGCAGATACTGTACTATGTAACTAGCGGCTTACCTATCGCTAGCTGCAGGGTATTTTGTGAGAGGTGTGAAGCTGGTAGCTTAGGTTACTTATTTTATTCTGTTGCAATAACGTGTGGGGCATCCCTCTCTTGTATTGCATTTGATTTCCATGAGAGACCAATGTCGGTGAAAGAATAGAAAAGTGTGACTTGATAAATGTGGAAAGAGCTGTTTTCTCTAGTCCGCTTCAGAGAACATGTGGTCTTTGTAGCCCTTGGAATTCTGCCTGATTAGAAGAAAAAGCCAAATAATTTGACACAACAAAGCAGTGTACAACTTCAGCTTGCTAGCAGTGCCTTAGTAGTTTGCCTGTCTTTCCAGAATGTGACAAGTGCCTGAGGAAAGGCAAACAACTCCTATTGTGAGAGAGAAGGAAGGGGAGTATTAAGTGCTGTTGATTTTGGAGGGGGAGGGGGGGGAAGCCTTTGCATGGCAAATGAAAATAGAAATGCAAATTAGCTCCAAACACTTTACATATCTGATAAACAATTGTATAAAAATAGAATGTGGAGACAATAAAGGCCTTCAGACATTCTGTATTCACATTCATTGTCAGTGTAGCCTCACTTAGCTGAGGAGCACGCCTGTGTACGCTGCTGGATGTGAGCACGTATTCTCACCGGTCAGTTAGACCTTTCTGTGTCACGTACACACATCAGTTCCCAAATATCCATGTTTGTAGTCACACTAGTGATTAAAACTGTATAATGGCAACTGAAATTACATGCACCGGATAAAATACTGCTCAGCATTGCCGGAAGCACCAGAAAAAAGGTATAATGGAGAATTAAGGAGCTGGGGGGAAAAGCGCGGAAGAACAACGTAGTTTAAGTGTATTGCGTTGTTCGGTGCCAGCCTGCACAGATCATGTGTGAGCTGATCGTGCCTGATCTACTTAATGGTTGTTTTCTGAAAGCTATATTTCAGCTGTTCCACAGTTTAGAAAAACAACTTCTGGCAGTGTCACCTCTACAGATACCTACTGCAGAGAACTTTATATAATAATGTATCTTATAAAGAAGCATGACAAAAGCAAAGAATACTGAATCCACTGGGCCTAAGGTGGATCACACCATTTTAAGAATTTTTTTTGAAGATTTTTTTTTTAAGAAGGGATGCGCTGCTCCAGCATGAAGGATCCCTACTTCAGTGTCTGTCAACCCATAGGTCAGTTACTTGAATCTTGACAGTATTTGTTTTCTATTGTGGTGTTTCTCTGTAACAAATACAGATTTTTGAAAATGCAGGCACCTTCTTTTCTGCATTATGTCAATGTTCCTTGCGGTACTGCTATTCTTTTAGAATACTTGGTAGAAACAGAAGTAATAATTTGTAGTGTGAATTGAATTTCTATTTCCAGGTAAGGGCATTGCAAGTGTTATAATTTCTGCTTAACCTGTTGTGCAAACGGACACCATAACAACACATCCATACCTCTCCAACCAAGGTCTGTCTTCGGAAAAGAAAATTCTAAAGGGAAATGTTAAAATAAGCTTTAGCATGAGATCAGATCCTTCTAAACCCTTTTGATTTGCAAGGATATGTTATTTATAATCACAGAGTTCTCCAGCCTTCTTAAAGTCCAGTCATTGAACATGACCTGATGACAATGAATTCCCCAGGTGTGTTGCAGCTGCAAAATAAAAATCATTAAGATCTCAGACCAGCCTTCTAATTCATTATCATTGGGTAAAATAGAGTGATTTATCTTGAGAAAATATAATACAAACTCTCCTTAGCTCAGTAGGATGTCTATGGGATTATTCCCTGTGTGGGAAAAATATCTAGTAAATGCTAAACTTATTGTTTTCTCCCTTTAAAGTGTGTTTTATAACTCATACCTTTAGGGCTTAATGCTTTCATCAAATCAAGTAATGGCATTAAACATTAATGCCATTAAACATTAAACATAACATAAGACAGTTAGAAACAGATGATTGTTTTTTCTTTCAAACAGCAGACCTCTAATACAGAAATGCTTTGGCTACTGTTAGTTCCACTCCCCTGTTGCAGACTTTAGGGATGAAGTATATACTTACACTGTTCTTTGTCCATCAGCTTGCTGATTTGTTCCCCTAGCCAACCTGAACAAGGTGTTCAAGGCTGTCTTCAAGGAGTTACGCTCTGTTGTGTCCAGTGGCTACCTAGTGTTTGCAAAAGCTCTCGGTACCTTGCCTCTTAGTTTACACAGTGGAGCTATGGTATTTTTGCAGAAATGGCAGCTCTCTCTATCTGAGGGAAAATGAACAAAGAAAAATCATGAAGAATTGGTGTTACAGTCAGGCAGTAGACTCAGAGGCAATAAATCAGTGTTCTAGTTTTTCTCGTCAAGTTTAAGCCTTGAAATTTTGGTGAAAAATCAATCTATTTCCTTCTCTCTGAACACAGGCACAGTAGTCCTGAAGTGCTTCTATCACGCCTGGAAGCTGTTGTGAAATGCTCCATCCATGCTCATTGCTCCCTCTAGCCTCTCTGTGCAAACTCTACTGCCTTGAATTCCCATCTAGTTTCCCTAACACCTCCCACAGCGCACTAATCTTCTTCTTATTGAAAGGCACTACATGATGGGATATCCCGATATCCTCATTTTTTATTGTGTAAAACAATAGCTTTAAGAAAATCCTCAATTTCAAGGGATGTGACATAGTTTGAGAGGTTTTTTACTCTCAGAAACCTAATTCTTCCCCTTTTTCTTCTGACAGCCTATTTATCTCACCTTGGCTAAATCATCTATATAGATAATAATTTGTATTCCAGTTGCCAATAGGGTGGTTTTTTATGTTTTACTAGTGTAGATGAGAAATAAGTAAATCCATATTCTTCCCAGCTGAAATTATCATTTATTACAGTCTGTTGTGTTGTATTTCATTCTCTATGTAGTCATTGCAGAATGAACATAGTGGCTTTTTCCACCAGTCTGTTTTTATCAATTTCTGTTGGTTATTGAACTTTAAAACACACCTTGCAGATGAAATCTGCCTACTTTTTTTGCATATCTAAAAAGCAGATCTCGCATTACTTTCTGATGGTAGGTGGTACCTGCCTAGGAATCAATCTACAGACGAGAATCTCAGTGTACCTGGGAATAGCCCTTGAAGTCTAGTGGAGGCTGTCTGGGTTGACTAAAGAAGCCTATAAGTTGTCAGTTAAGTTACTGCTATGACCTAAGTGTTTGTCTGATCCTAATATTAATTTAGAGGTATACACAAAAAAGTTTACCAAAGATTTGCCATTTTATATGCTAGTCAAGGTTGTTTCTCGGCATGGCAACCTGTACTCTCCATGGACATGTCTTCAAAGTAGATGGTTGTTTTTCCTTAATTCAGCAACTCGTAACTCCCTCTCATGGTATATTGTTCTCCATTTATTTGTAATGCCTTCGTGAGAAGTAGCAGAGATGGGTAAAAATCCTGGGGCACCATTTACTAATGGCTTGCATTTGTGAAATTTGTCAAAAACGTGGCGCCTTGTATTGTTTTGCAAATTGTTCCATCTTAATAGTAGTAATTCAAACATTTACTAAAAATTGCGCTTTCAATTTTGCAAGTTGGAAGCTGAGGAACAGCGAGGCTTTCCAGGCAAACGTACAGCTTTTGCACATTTTATATAAGGGGATGAGCTTCATTTTTAATAGCACAGTCTGTCACGCCTTGGTAATGAATCTGAGTAAAAGCCAATACACCAAGAATATACCAAGAATAAAACAAAATTTTAGACTGGAGGGGGGGTTTTGGTTGTTTTTATTTCTTCTTTTTCTCTCTCCTCTAGCTAGCTAAGGGATTACAAAGGCTTCTGTAAATGTCAGAAGTTTGTCACAGTGTTTAGCACTCTGTAAAGCCTTGCACAACTTCTCTGTTCACATGGTACTTACTCGTTATGCAAAATCAGTTAGAAATTTCCTACATGAAGTAGTAGCAGTTCTCCCAGGTAAAAATAAATACATTTATGCCACTTTAGATGTTCATCAAGGCTGCGGGTGTTTTTTCATTATTTAGATGTTATTTTGCTCCTATTAGTTCTGATAGCAGCTTTTCCAGTTGAAGTAATATGGCTTGTAAAGTTAAAATCAACTACAGCAGAGTATCCTTTATGGATATCCTGGAGGAGATAGCCTGTACATGGCACTGCAGGTCTCATTTCAAATGTTGAAGGCTGTAATCTGAATTCAATACGTGTAGCCATTAAGAATTAACACAAGATATAAAATCTCGCTGATTGTGTTTATAAAATGTCAGTCAAGTAGTAGCTGGTGACTAGAGTTGTGTTAGCACAGTAAACGCAGGGTACAATGAGATACGGTTCAGGGATGTTTATTTTGGAAACCTTGGGATAAATAGAAAATCTGTATGACCTTGGAGACACCAGTTTCTTGATGAATGTTAGGAGTGTCGGAGACACATATGTGCTCCTATATGTATTTATATATATATACACACATAACACGTGTGTATTTTTCACTTGAAGTTTCTGCTTTGTTAAAGCTACCTGTGCAATCTGCACTGAAAGAAAAGATAATTCTGAGTTCTTATGAGTGGCTTTTCTGTAATCGTGATGGCCCAAATCAATTCAAACCTTCACGTGCCAGGATCAGCATGGAACCTGTGCCCACGGTGGTGTTCTGCATGAGGCAAAAGCGGATGCATTGCAAGAAACATTGGTATTGCTACGTGAGGTATCGGTATAAGAGGGGGCTCTGGAGTCGGTGACACAAGTTAGACCAAGGAAAAAAGCATGGGGTGAGGCATTTTGCCTATGTGGGAGGACTGGGGAAAACTTTTCCACTGCCTAAACCAGCAAGTCATGTACTCTTATGGTTAAGGTACAGATTGTTCAGGAATTGCAGAATTAGAATTTTGAGAGATCTTTTTCTTCCTGAAAATCTGAGAATCTTAAAGCACCATTTATTTTCAGAAATACAATGGGATTATACTTTCTTCCCACCCCCGCACATT
>NW_009200890.1:0-28827 GCF_000690835.1 Fulmarus glacialis | reverse complement strand
CCCCCCGCCCTTGCTTTTTTTGGCCTTGCTTTCACAGTAAAATTGTGGCATTCTTCAAATCGTAGAGGATTTAATTGATTCTGACCAGGTTGCATAGATTACAAATTGGGGTCAAAAAGTTCGGTATGGTGGGTTTTTTTTTCTTTCTAAAAATGCTTAATATTTTTAATGCTATAGTTTATTAAGATGTAATTTTAGCTTAATATAGCATAACTATATTTTCTTTAAAATTACATTCATCTTATGAGACTTATATCTCATGTGGGCATAATGTACATTACACAGCATGTTGAAAAGAATTGTCTTCAGATGTTGATCAGCTTTTTGAAGGAAAGGGAGAATTGGTGCATGCACAGCTCCAGCAGTTTCCCAACTTTCACCCTGGAAGTCAGCACTGATTCTTCTGTTGATACATTCCTTTTAGTAAAGCAAAACATTGTTAGCAGCATGTAATATCCCACAAGCACAAAGAAATCTCAAATTGTAATTCTTATCCTCCACTAATATCCTGCTGTCTTCACTGATAGCAGTACATTACTGAAGTGCAGCACAATGTTTTTTAAAAGGTAAACAAAGACCAAAGTATCAAACTATACGATTTAAGGGCATACAAAGGTGGAGAAATAAAGGGAAGACATTTTTCTTATTACTGCTACTTCTGTAAGAAAGGTGGTTGTTTTTCTGGAGTGGAAAAATGTCAGCCTTATCCAGTATTCCCAGAAGCATTGGTCCAGTGTATTGCATATTTGGAGAGTCATTGCAGTTCAGGCACAACAAATTGTAAAGGTTCGTATAAAGCTATGCAGTCCCAAAAGATCCTCATTTGGCACTTTTGCCTTGAGAAATCCGTGGAGGCAATAGACTCATAGAAATTTAAGGTGTTTACAAACTGTATGCCAGCCACTACAGCACTTTCTAGAATGCTGCTTATTCCATTTGGGTAACTTTTCCATACCTAACTGTGACAGGGCAGTCTGCCGCTGCCATACACCACATTAACAAATGAGGGAGAAAAAATGTTTTTCTCTGCCTTTCTTCTTTGTTTATCTGTTTAATGCAACAACATTTTTGCTAAACACTGTTGGCTTTCCTCACGTAAAAAATAACCCCACACCCAAACCCAGGTTGCCTCAGTGGTTAACTAGACAAGACTACTTTCCTTGATTTACTCTAAAAAGGCTAGGTGGTTGCTGGGGTAAATATACACGTGTGCACACACACACACACACATATATATATATGAATTTGAGAAATTTCAGAAAGAAATTTGTTCATACTGCTCTAATGCTCGGGATATGACTGCCTAAGCTTCCTTTTCATTGTCAGGAGGAATATTGTGCTTGTAGCTTTTGTTTTGTAAAAGCTGGACTGATTGCCCACCTAATTCCATAACATGAACTGAAATCTTACCACCTGAAAAAAACCATCTGGTCTTTTGTTTCCAAAAAATAGTGCACTGTTTCCTAGCAATTTTTTCATCACTTATGAAGAAGTATTAGAGAGCTGTCTACAACCCAGGTATTCGACTTCTTAGAAAAAAGTGCCTTTTTTTGGATATGCCGCAACGAAGGCATATGTGATAGACATACACCTCTAGCTAACACCCTGAATAAAGCTAGTGAGGATGTGGCACGATATGTTTTAACAGTACCTCAGTATGCATCAGAGTACCTATTTTATGTCTTTGGAGAATTTGCATGATGGCTGTAAGTGCATATGAAAGCTGAGTCTTCATTGCCAGTTTTACTTATGTTAACAAGATTATGCTAAGGGAAAGTTGAGACAGGTGTTCTCATTCCACCATCATTCTGCTGTGCAGGCAAACTTATCTGACTGAATATGATGGAGTGGTTTCATTGTGGGTTTTTTTTTTTTTTTAAAAAAAAAAAGCAGAAAAAAAATCCCAGAATCCAAGAAAAGCCTTCCAGCCTGATGTTTAGGTTATAGTTCTCTAATGAATGTGTAATTATTTATAACATGTGGAACAGTTTCAACAGCAGACAGTGGGAGCTTTAAAAATATAGTAAAACAGGCTTACTCTAAAATGTCTCTTATGGTAGGGTTTATGGGAATTATCAAAGGAAATACGACATGTAGGTTTGAATTCTCTCAGATAGCAGATAGAGGCGGGAAGGAAACCTGCATCTTACAAATATGGGGTAATTGCAGTGAGCACTGGACTACATATTTGTTAAAAGGTGGTGGTATCACATCATTCTTGGTAAATCAGTCCTTCATAATAATCTGTTATGTAAAAATATTTGTGTTGGAATTTGTAAATATCTTCTGGGTGCCCGACACCGTGTTTTTCCTGCAAATACTGGATTTATTAGGGAATGTGCAGCTCTAGTTTCAGTATTGTATGAGTTTGATTTCCTAGTGACCAACAGTCATTTGAAATACTTGATGGGTACTAATTCTTTTGTGTATACATGCTTGGCTATATAAATAAATGCATTCTTACAGGAAACACACCACTTTCAAATATTTATCTGTTGATTACATGAATCACTTCATATGTAATTAAAATGCTTTCTATTTGACGGAGGCCCACAGAAATGTAAAATCATCTTAATTACCTTTGAGGCTTTGACACTAACCTAAAAACCAAGTCTCTTGTTTGTATGAAAGTCATAGTTCTTTCAGTGTTACTATAAACTATGGTACAAACTGGCTTTCCATGATGACTTTACCAGTCATAACAGAAAACCTAATAGAATTCAAAATCTGATTTTATGTAAGCTCTGGTCAGACAAAGAGAAAATTTGCATAACCAAATCCTACTACATTAGATGAGGAAGATGATGATGGTTATCTATGTTGCATCAATCAATGCTCTGTTTTACTTTCCTCAAGCTGTAGTCAGCCTTTTCCCTTTTTGGCAAATTTTATACGTACTTCTACTTTCCTTTTGTGTACGTGCTAAGAATGGATGAATAAAGGCAAGTTGGCTTTCATCTCCATAATTAACACTTGCATGAAGCATAAAATGTGAAAATTAGAAATGAGGATGTAACTGAGGGGGGAAGCTGAACCTGCCTGATCTGTCAAGCGGTTTCAAACCAGGAAAGATCAACCCTTTGAGATTCAAGTTCTATTTAGTGAAATGTCAGTCGGAAGCTGCTGAGTGGGAGGTACGTTGTCACTCACTCCTCAGAGACAGCTAATCATATCGTGGCGAGGAGGAAGAACTGTTTAATTCCTGCAGACTTCAGTTTTCAGAGAGTCTTGTGAATTGCACTTTGTAAATTTGTTCTGCCAGGGCTAGAGGTAAGCAGGGTGTAGATACACGATCTCAAATAAAAGCTTCCAAACTGAGCTCTCCAGCAGCCGTTCTCAAACATGAGGGCCCCAATATTTACCCCCCATTTCTACCCCCTGGCTTCTTTTTTACACCAAGGAAAAGCAGCAAATAGTTGGAGTGAGGCTAGGTAGGGAAGAATCCAGTTTTTGATAATGTGAATGTGTTTCGGTGTTTGCCTGTGTTTACTGCCTGGAGCATAGAATAAAACTGTACTGAATTTGAAGCCAGATTTGCTTTTGAATAGGGAACATAATAACCATTTTGTAGCACTCAGGTTATAAATAACATAAGACTGGATAGCAAGGTGAGCAATCCAGAGTTGAGTTGTCTGAGGTAGCGACGCCTGAGATTTAAAAAAGATTCTTAAGTATATATGAACTTACGTGGTGCTGCCAAAAAAGAATAGAAGTCATCGCTCCATCTTAGGTTCTAGATGTCCTGCTGCAAACTTGGGAGAGTAAGAAGTGGTCTGAACGGAGCATTTCCCATCTCCTAGTCTGAGTAAACTCTTGCTACATTTCAGCATGAGACCTAGATGTTGGGTAATTTTTCTTACTTCTGTCGGAGACAGCTGTGTGGCCGATGCTGGCAGGTTCTCGGGCAGCCTGTAGCAGATACTTGCTACAGAGACCAGATGCTGCTTGCCTAGTCCAGAGTCTGGGGTAGGAGCTGATAACCTCCAAATGAAATGCTGCTGGTAGAGGACTGTCTCAGCGGCTATGAAGTCCAATGCAAGGCTTTTAAGTCATCTCTTTCCATTTGGCATTCATCGCTCAGATACTGTGCAGGTATGGAAGGCTGAGTGGTGAGGGTAGCCATGCGAAGCAGCAGAATTTAACTGGCAAACCTGTAGCCACTTTTAGGACTAAACAGACTTCTAAGAATCACACTCTTTTCCTTAGGCTTTCCTTTTCTGGTAATGCCCCCTTTCAAGCTTTCCAGTCCTGGCGTGGATCTTGCCTGAGTTTCTATGTTAAGAACTGGAATACGCTGTGAGAAAGCAAATCCAGAACTGTAGCAGAGAAAGATGAAAACGATTAGGAAAAAAAGCAAACTGATTTTCTTTAAGAAAACATGAAAGCTGTGGAACTGACCCTAAATAGAGCCTGAGACTCTCCAGGCAGATAAATAATTTCAGCTATATCTAAAGCTGCACAAGAGAAACGGTGTAGACACACCTGTAGAGTCTGTTAGCTAAGCCAAATGTCATGCTGTACTGCGTCTGGTCCAAGGGTGAGCTCTGGTATCCCTGCAAGGCTTTGCTCTTGGAAATGTCAACCTACTGGTAGTTAAGTTCCTCTATCCTCTATTTCCATCCCTCCCGTATTTGCTTTACAGTGGAGGACTGGCCAGAGGGGACTGTAGTTTTACTTGTGGTCTCTTGCTTGTGGTGCATCTGGAGGGTAATTGTTGTGGTTTAACCTGGCAGGCAGCCAAACACCACATAGCCACTCGCTTGCTCCCCCGCCCCCCACAATGGGACGAGGAGAGAATCGGAAGGGTAAGAGTGAAAAAAACCTCAAGGGTTGAGATAAAGACAGTTTAATGGAACAAAAAAAGGAAGAGAGAATAATAATGATAGAATATACAAAATGAGTGATGCACAATGCAATGGCTCACCACCCGCGCTGACCGATAACCAAGTAGCGATCGCTACTTCCAGGGACCCCTACCATTCATGTACTGAGCATGACGTCACATTGTATGGAATTACCCCATTGGCCAGCTGGGCCAGCTGTCCTGGCTATGCTCCCTCCCATCCTCTTGTGCACTTGGCAGAGCATGGAAGCTGAATGTCCTTGACTAGCAGGATACTTAGCAACAACTAAAAACATCAGTGTGTTATTCTTCTCATACTGAATCCAAAATACAGCACTAGGAAGAAATTTAACTCTATCCCAGCCAAAACCAGGACAGTAATAAATAGAAAATATTTAACTGGCATGCTGTATATTGATTAGAGACTACCAAAATTAAGCATGCTTATCTTTGCGATGGTAATACGTTAATAAAAATGGTGTGTAGCCTTGATTAGTGTAGATTAAGGCAATTTTTTTCCTATCATCTCTTAGTGCATTACTTTCATTGTCCGTTGTACATGTGTGAAAGATGGTCAAGGTTAAAATACAGTGGTTTAGAATAATTTGTTAGATTAGAAAGCCAAAAATTGTGATAAAAAATTAAATTAATTTTCATTGTTTTCTTTAGAAATGTGTTTTAATACCCTTGATTAAGACATATGTCATAACTTCTAACTGACGTGTAAGAAGTAGAATAGATTTGTGGGGGCTAAGTCCCTTGATGAGGAGTAGAAGGAACAGATGACAGAAATGTTGTACGTGGGTAATAAGTGAATATGAATCTCCCACGCATCTATGAGAACAAACAAACAACTTAATATCATAAACAAAAGAGTACACTTTAAAACACAGAATTTTAAACTATTTTTACTGCCATTTAAATTTACTTTTAATGTAATTAGTATCAGCCAGATAGAATTTAATGTTAATGTGTGAGCATGTACGAATTCATCCAGATAGATAGGAATGCATAGGTAATATATTTAGTACTTGAGCACAGCTAGCAGAACGATGTCATCATGCAAAGAGATGTTCACACTGTATAATTACCTTATGACAAACACATACATTGGGTTTATAAAGAATCTTCAATCAAAGAACTATGCTATTCTGCACAGTATATAATTTTAAACAGAAGCGTTCCAGCTGTTGCTAGTACTGCTGTCAAGTTTGTATCTAATCAGGCTCCCAGCAGTAGAAAGCCTGATTTAATGCTGTGTCTCTGGTCTGAATTTTTAAGAGTCCGGGTTCTAATCCCCATTTTTTTTGCTGGGCTGTGCAAGACCAGCTCTTTATATGTATTAAAGCACACCACCCAGTGATGTTTCCAAAAACACTTTACCATTATCTGCCCTTTACAGTGCCTAAATAACTTTTAAAAGTGTTCAGTATTGATCATATCTCAGGGGTAAAACAAAAAAGCTTGTATTAGCAAAAAAATAGGGGATGACAATGATTCCTGGGGAATTATTTTCCCTTTTATTATCCTTCTAAAAATTGAGGTTTTAGTACTCTGGGTTCAGAGACAGGGACAGAGACTGACCCAGTGGTGAGAGCATTCACCAGGCACATGAAAGGTCAAGGTTGATCTTCAATATTACACTTGCTTATGTGAAAGGAAAGATTGTCAAGGCTAAGACTCTCCAACAACTTCATAGCTGACAACAAGAGAGTCGGAAATCCAGGAGTCTTACCTGCTTTGTTCATAAATCTTGTTCTCCATCACCTAAATCCTTGAATGATGGGCTAGTATGAGATATATTAGAAGAAGAAATGTAGACAGCTACCCACCTGTCTCGAAACTGGTATAGCCTCTATATATGTGAGAGACCGTGTGTGTGTACATATGAAGTTATGTATATATTCAATTTGGTACTGATATTGTTGCTAAAAAAAAGTCAGAAATTTCCAGCCTGCTCCTACTGACTTTCTGACAAGCACCAGACTAATGTAAAAAGAATGACATGTACCTTTGGGACTTCTGATCTTCTGATTTTTAGTTTGCCTTTGCCTTTAAGATTTAGCTAATGCTAATTAGTGTTCCATATTTAATATAAAAGAATCTGTGTTTAGAGGCTGTCAATCTTTTCTTTCTCAGCTCATTAAGAATAACATAGTAAATATGATCTAATACTTTTCAAGATGTTCTCCAGCAGAATTAGGAATATAAGAACTACTGTTTCAGTTTTGTCAAAGACTAAAAATGAATTACATGTAAAACCAATTGAGAATGAAGAGAAACAGAAGGGCCCGATGACTTAATATATTTATACACCACGAAGATAGAGAAAAATGACTAAACATTTAAAAATGCTAGTGATGCTTGACAGCTCACCCTTTCAACCCCTATTTATAACAGAAAAATACATTTGCTTGGCCCATCTAAATACAAAAAGAGTATTATGACGGGTGGGTTTGAAAAAAGCAGAAAAGTTGTCCTTCAGTTCTCAGCCACCCTGTAAGATGACAAAAGCCATTTTGTAGGAGCACCAAAAGATTTAAAGAACAATTGGTGGTTCATCAGTATTGTTCAGCATAATACTGCAAATAAGCCTCCTTCTGAAGAGCAGATGGGCTATTAAGTAGGCTTATAGTTCTGTGCTGCCAGATTCATAGGACTGAGTTCTGAAAACAAATCCCCTGGGTTTAGATGAAATCCCTAAAGAAGGGCCATGAGGATACCTTCCCTACCTTGCTGCCCTGCCTTCACATTACTTTGTGATGACCAGAACCTGAAAACTGTTGAACTGGGAACGAATTTTTTAAAACAGGCTTTGCGTACGGAAGTTCATTTAACTGTAATCTGGTGAGATCTGCTCTCAGGAATTCAGGTCAGGTTCCAGGACTCTGAGGACAAACAGCAAGTAACCTCTCTGAAAGTACTGCTGCTTTAATTTTGACAAGCGTGTACTGAAAAGAAGCAAGAAATATGGGTAAAATGTGCAGCCTGAAATTTCCTACTGAAAAAGAAATGTATCCAGAAAAACGCAAGGAAAGTGCAGTTCATCTCAAGAGAGTTCTTCAAGTGAAATTGAGGCTAAGTCTCTTATGGCCAACCTACGATTTGGCTCGTTCTGTTGTCAATGAAGAGAGAGAGAAAGGCACCTCTGAAAAGCAGTTCTTTTAAGAGAATGAGGTAAATCAACCCCTCTGCCTACCCACCCTGAGCAACATCATACCTTCTCTAAAACCAAGGACAAATTCAGGGTGGCTTCAGTCAAGTCAAGACTATTCCAAGTTTCTTTTTGGAGTTTGAAGTGCTTAGTTCTGTCTTGCATTGAGCCCCTCTGGGAATACTCCATGCATCAAAGGCCGCCTATTTATGAAGTTCATTTCCAGTGAAAGTTGAAATTTTTATAGAAGAAAAGGAAAATTTAGTGAGTGCAGTTGACTTTGCTTCAGCTTTATTGCCAAATTTACCACCCTAAATTTTTACTTACTCTCTTGGAAAATCTGGCTGTTTCTTTCCTATGGTAAATTCTATAATTACATTTATAAACTTCTCATGGAGTGTTCAGATTCACCTGAGTTGAACAAAAATATTTGTACTCTATTTTGAAGTTTTATTAATTCACAAGTTAAAAATTACCTGTGTCATGCTTTGTGTGCATGCACACACGCAGAGCCAAAATTCTGCATTGCCAACACATCGAAACATAACTGTGATTTGTATTATATGCTGTCCCAATTAATGGATATGCTGAACTTCTCTTCCACAGAACTTTTACTAATTGATGAAGATAATAAGAAAACAAACTATTAAAAAAAATAAGGTGGTACTCAGATTTCAGGTTGCTTATCAGAATTTTCAGAATAGGACCATTTTTTAGATGTTTCTGTTACTTCCCATTTGTTATGTACCTTTTGGTCATCTAAGTGAACAACAGCTATTTTCAAAATTTATTTAAAAATTCTAAAACAAAGTTTTCAAAATGCATTTAAATATTCTAACACAATTTTACCTGACTTACCACTACGCTGTTAGAGATTGTTTTCTCTTTATGACCGAGGACACACACTGTTTTCAGATTATTTAGTTATTGTTTCTTCCTGTCACCTGGAAGAAGGGGGGGAGGAAAGACCATTGAGGGTATTTTTGTTTGGTTTGGTTTGGTTTTTCCTTCTACCTACCATCATTGCCAAGAGCAGTCCCCGCTGCCTGCAATAGCTGATACATCACATGTCAAAAATCTACCGAGTCCCCAGCCTTCAGCCGAGGCCTGTTCCAGTGCTCACCTGAGCCTGCTGCCAGTGTTTGCGCTGCACAAATCTATTTAAACAAGAGGGGAAATTGTTTCTGAATGTTGGTGTGTTAGCAGTACTGGTCTAGAAGCATGGCGTTTGTTTACATTTATTGTGTTTTGGTATCTACTGTAACTGCAGTATGTTTACATGACTGTGTTATTTAAAGTAGATAATCATGCTGCTATAAAACTGCATTATGTAGATGCAAAGTTGTGCTTAGTGCACATCTGTGCTTCCCCATATGTGGGTGTTTGTTATTTTTTCCATGTAGGGGTGTGTGTGCATGTACTTATGCAATATACGTATATGTACATACATAACAGCTGTGCTCCTCTATTTTACTTTAGCAGCCTTTGCCTCTCTCTTTTTGCTGTTTGTCTTTCCAGTAGGTGTTCTTGGTTTGGTGATCTGGCGCTGGATTAGGTTTCTGTTAATAATTTAGTGAAGCCAAGAAAGGAAGGAGATGAGGGACTTAATGTAACTCTGAGCAGCGCTGAGCAGCTTCTTTGTAAATTCGTATCCTAATTCCTTTTCTCAGAAGCTCTGTTGTACTTCAGCAACATGGAAACCTTCTTTAATGCTCTCTTTTGCCTCATGGTTTGGGTGAGAAAGCTGTAAAATAATGTTTACTTGCAAGCTCAAATAATTTTTATTGACGAGAGTGCACTTCTAGGGAACTCTTACTGCACCTAAATGTGTATCCTTTCAAACTTAAGTTTTTTTTCTGAGAGTTTTAAACTCCCCTCTCCAAAATGTTAAGGTACTGCACAAGATGGAGTGGTGTAACTATAGTGGCTTTAACGAGGTTCCTGCAAGGGTAAATGGGGTGTGCTTGTTGCTTCTCTTCTGTATCTTTAAATATCATTATCCTTTACTGATTTGATTGGTATTGAATGATTATTAGGCTTGGACTTCGTATTTTCTTGATAAAACAAATACTGAAAGTTCATGAGGTTTTTTTATTCCTAATTTTAGAAATGTTAAGTATGAAAGTAGTCCAGAAAGGCAGCTGGCCTGATAGCCAGAAGATGTAAAGAAAAAAATAACAATTGTCAGACTGCAGAATGTAATATGATACACTGTCTCGTACTACCTGTGTGGCAAACTTCTCTATATGTAATATAGAATCATATCTTCTGTGGAAAGCAGAGGTACCTCCTACAAATTTTAGCCTAGGAATCTCTTCCAGTTGCTAGTTTAGTTTGAATCTGTAACCCTTAAAGCTTTATGCTAACATGCAGCCCATGTGTCTTTAATATTCTTGTAGCACAAATACTGGTCTATCATTTATCCTTAGTGCTCTCGGCTCCCTTGTTAAACAATGAAACCATCCTCAAACTAATTGTGTGTGGTGTTTTGGTTTTGTTTTGTTTTTTTGTTTTTTTTTTTTTCCTTCTCTTTTTGGAGAACATCTACCTTACTCATTTTCAGAATCGGGGTGTACTGCTAGCAGTTCAGTTGTCTGTGTGTCCTCCAGCAGTCTCTTGTCTGGGATTATTGGTTTATATGGAGCCAGTATGTATCCATAGTGTCAGAGGTTAAGTTATAAAAATGAAGATCAGCCACATTTTTCCTCCCTTAAAAGGATATGCAAGACCTCTATGTTCGCCAATAGAAGACTGTAGCATGCTGTAATGACTTGGGCAGACAAAGTGAGTGAACAGATTTATGAGCCTTTTGCCACAGGAAACCCCGAATGTGCTGGCACAGGAAGCAATCATGTTCTGAATTAACCAAGCCAGTCACTGATGACAGGGAAAACCAGAACACTTTGTCTAGAAAAAAGAAAGAGGGGTTTAGTTTTCTTTTTTATTATTTGGAAAAGGGGTGGGGGAGGGAGATGTATGGTTCAGGCTTCCTTTGTGGAAGTTAACAGGACTTATCTTTTCCTTTATTTTGCCAGCACCTCATGAGGCTGTAAATGTGATATATTAGAGCTGACCTAGAATATAATCTGCTATTGAGTTGTGTGTTTATCCAGTCCAGGTAATTATTTTCTTAAACATTTCTGACATAGTATTTCTGAATTGCAAATAAAAGCAGATGACAAACAGATATGTAGAAATCACCTATTGTAAAAATCCAATCTGTATTCCTAAATCTCGAGGGTTTCAGCTGTTCAGCCCTAATGCAAGAACACTAAAGTCTATTAGACGTGAGCAGCTAGTAATAGGAAATAGGAAATGAGAAAATATGTAGAAACGACTTGCATTGTTCTGGATCAGGGTGCAATTCGCATTGCTTGATCACAGATAACTTATGCATCTGTCTACATGATGTAAATTACCAAGTGGAGGCAGTAATTTGCCGGTGGGTTTTGTTGATAAGAATATAGGGAAGTTATTCCATGTTGAAGATTTGACAACATAATTTTCTTAAGGCTTATGTGCACACATGTTTTTGGATGAATACCCTGCAAAGGTGCTTGCATACTGTAGTTCTTAAGAAGTTTGACAGTTTATAGTTAAGAAAATTATTAGTTATGATCCCTACTGTATTGTTAAAGCTGATGGCTAGAATTTCTATCACAGGATCAAATGTTCTGGAGCATTATCAGTAGGTAAGAGTAGTTTGAATAGGGAACTTGAAGAGAAAAGTCTTAAATTTTTTGAGTGATGCGTTCCAAGAGTAAGAAGTAAAATTTTTGAAAAGCAAGCACAAAGTGTTTTGAGAAAAGTTAATTTGCTCAGAGGGTTCAGCATTGCTTATTAGCAACTACAGGAAAGAATTCAGAACAGATAGTGAAACGTTTCAACCTCCATCATAATCTATTAATGTTTTCTCTTGAGTTCATTCCAGACAACATAATGGAAAGTTGTTGTGGATTCAAAACATCCATAATACCCATATGCACAACAGAGAATATCTTAATTTTGGGTTCTGCTCTCAAGAACTAAAATAATCTGTTGTCTAAAGACATTCATTAAAATGCCTGCTTTCTCTAGTTTTATACATATATGGACAGAGACATAAAGCGCGAGGAGAGTACGGAGCTAGACTCGAATCTATTTTGTATGAAGTCAACTTCAAAAATTTATTTTGTTAAAAACCCACAGATAACGTCACTGTTCCGTAAGCTGAAAAAATACACAATTATTTCCTTCCATTTATGCCCAGCAATCACTAATTCCTCTGGTATGTGTTGGTTATATGAGCTAGTAGCAAGTGTCTCCTTTGTCAGCTGTTCAAACAACAGATGTTAAATATTAGTAAAAGTATTGGAAATTTGGAATTTTAGAAAATGTATGATAAAATGTAGGGGTTTGATGTGGTTTTTTTTCCCCAAAAAGTTATTATAGCAAAACAGAGGATATCCATTCCTCAGTACTTGCAATTTGACTGCATGTAGAAGAACAGGTGAAGGTAGTCTACCCTAGTAAAAGAGGGTAGATTCAGACTAGATACAAGGAAGAAATTTGTTGCAATGTGGTTGCTGAAACACTGGCACAGGTTGCCCAGAGAAGTTGTGGATGCCCCATCTGTGGAAACATTTAAGGTCAGGCTGGACGGGGCTCTGAGCAACCTGATCTAGCTGAAGATGTCCCTGCCCGTAGCAGGGGGGTTGGACTAGATGACCTTTAAAGGTCCCTTCTAACCCAAACTATTCTGTGATTCTTTTGTGGAGTAGGAGAGCCATGTTAGCTAGCTTAGAGAAAGAGGTGTTACTTATCATTAAGAAAATTCCTTAATTAAAAAAAAAAAGTCTACCTGTTTGGAAGGTCTGATGTTACTCGGTCTTCCCACCCTAAGAGCTGTAAGGAGGCAGGGTGTACTCCTGTTCCATACATAACCCTTTCTCTCTCAATCAACAGTGCCAAAATTCTCACCCGTCACTCACTCCTTTACACAGTAAATAAAAGCTCAGTAATGTTTTAAAAAATAAGCATAACAAATACTAAGTTAAAGGGAAAAATACTGAAAAGCAAAAAAAGAAATGTCCCTTTGGAGTGTTAATGTGGTTTGCATACAAAGAGGAAGTCATTTTTGATTAGCAAGGAGGTAATGTTTCCCCACAAGGGTGGGTCGTAGATGAATAAATAGTGTAATCAAATACTAAATTAACTTTATTTAAAAGCCTTATTTGCATGTTACTTTGTAAAAAGCTTATTGATGTAGTATTTTGTTTACTGTTATTGTTCTGAGGCAATTTTGTAATAAATAGAGAAAGGGAGCAGTAATAGCATTCAGTCTTTCAACACAAATGCATATGTATTGATTATTTATTTTTCTAACAAATTTGTGAGCTTTTCCGCCTTTCTGCATCAGGGTTTCTTCAGGAATAACTTTTCTTATCATAATTGAATATTTCTGAGAGGATGGGATCGTAGAAAATTTTTGTTCTCTGTTTCTGTAGAGAAATTCTTTATGGCTTTGTAGCACACCAAAGAGAAGCAATAACGTCCAGCTCCTGACACAGTTAGGCCAGGAGACAGGGTCATGCCATGCCATAGGAGAGAAGCGGCCAAAGGACACAGGCTACGCTTACCTTGTCTAGTACAGCGTTCCTCTGGGATTTTGATAAATTACAGCAGCCCATCGACAGGGCCAAGGCTGGGGCAAAGGATCAGTGAGATATAAATGGCCCTGCTCTCTGTTGCGCTCCTGCAGATAGTATTTAGCCTTGAGGCTCTCCATTCACAGAACAGGAATTCAGTGTATTTTGATAATACAGTTAGTCCTGGTTTTGCCTAATCTCCTGTGAAACTGGTACATTCTGTAACAGGTTTCCAGCGGAAAGGGAAGAGGGTTGTCATATTTCTATTCTGCCTCTCAGTGTGCAGCATGGTAATATCATGGCATTCTTCTGTGATTTAGCTTTAACACTTTTGCTGTGTTTTAAAATTGCATAACTTCATGGAGTATGTCTCTTGAGGACTATATTTCATGGTCCTGTGTGATACCAGGAAGGGTTCATTGATAAAACTTGAGAAGATTTAAAATGCTGCTTCTCTAAAGGAGCCCATTGCTTCTGATTAACATGAATTGATTTGATGGAAGTGTTTCTCTAGCTCACTTGTGTAGTAAATTAAAGACTGAGGTTGCAGGCCCAACAATAATTGAATTTATTTACTAGCTTGTGTTTCTGTTTATGAAGGTGAGTGATGGTTTCCATTACAGCCTGTTTGTGTAGCAATATAGCACACCTGCTTTGCAGAAGATGGTATCGTAAAGTACTCACTTGGATTGTCTTGTCTCTCGTTGCAGAGGTCATTGTATCCTGTGCTGTATAAATAGAAAAGAGGCAGAGCGTATAATAAATCTAGTTTAAATAAAGGAGTTAAAACTGGTAGTCATGGTAGACATGTTATAGAACAGGGTATCACCTGAAATTTTGTGGGAATGCTGAACAATTTGAAATGATGGATAAATCAAACTGTGGCAGATACAATAAACACATCTCACTACTTAGAGATATTCAAAGCCCTTTATGCTCGCAGAAAGCTATGTCTAAATTGTACTGCAGAGATCAGTGAAATCTCTGATATTATACTACACAGTGGAAAACTGGAAGAGATGGTATTAACATTTTAAAATGGGAAGCTTATGTAACTCATACAAGGAATAAAATTTGAAGCAGTGGAATAAATTTGTGGAATAGTACTTTTTTTTTTAATGGTAATATTTGATGTGATTTATTTGGAATTGTTGCCAAAACGATGGTGATGTGCGATACCTGAAAGATAACAGGACTGACATGGTTCTGAAGGTATTGGTGAAACTCAGTCCCATCAGATGAATCTGTATAGATGAGGAAAATATATTTGATTTTGTGTTAGGTGATATTTGTGATGCCCTTATTTCAAACATGAGGATTTCTACCTTGCAAATAAGAGGTAAACACCACCCTATTTTTCATGGCCAAAGTCATAGCTAATGATAACTGTGAAGTGGACGTACATTGTCTTGTCTTCGCGTGTTCTGCAAGCTAACACTTAACTCTGCAGGATCCATGCTTACCTTTGGCTTGGTACTAATCAGTAAGTAAGCTACAGGAGTAGAACAGCTGTAGTACAAGGATACCATTTCAGGATGCTGAAAAAGGGATACAAAAGGGGTACATCTGAAAGTAAAAGTGCCATGCGTGGGGCTGAGAGCCAACAGATTATTTCTGGGTGAAACATAGCTAAAGACTACTTTGCTCCTGCAAAAATCAGGTGCTGTTGGGTATCAAAACCTAGGAACTGACTTACTGGGGCAAAATAAGGGAAAACCACTGAGAAAACTCAACAGACTGTCCCAGAGAAGTGCTGAGAAGCAGAAGTTGGGAGCACTCCCAGGACTTCAGTGTTTCATAGTATGGGGAAACATCCATTCATAGCTTTGGATCTAAAACAGACTGTACTTTCCAACAGGTATTTTGCAATACGTGGTCCCGTGTACCCCCAATTATAACAGCTGTATCTAACAAATGCCCTTATGACAGGCATATTGCCATGGAAACAAGAATGGTTGCAGACTACTTGATTTATAGAAATCATAGCTTTAATAAAGCATTTCTTGCTCTTTCAAGTTCTGACGTAATTAGAAAGAAAAGTGATCTGTACAGTGTAGATGCTATCTCCTGCAGTTATTGGAGCTGTATATTAACACAGCTGTTGGCTTGTTTCATTTTATGCTGTCTGTTTTGAGTGCTAGGCAGACACTAATCTACCTGCCTAATCTAGTAGAGTTGTTACTTTAAGGGAAAACAGAACTTCATAGTATGGTCTGTATTATACAATGCAGCAATATATGGACATCCTATCCAGAAGCATGGCCACGATTGTGTTAGAAAGAATCTAGAAAGAAAACCAGTTCAAACTGGCTGAACCTAATTTGCACTCTGCCATTAAAATGATTGTGGCTATAAGGTGATTTTTTTAAACTAACTTACTTTCAAAAAGCTTTCGGTTTTTTTTTTATAGTTAAGGCCATACTGGAAATAGGGCATCGGATCCTCTATGATTCTCTGAAGCAATTTCTCAACCCTAATATGTATATTTGAAGGGTATGACGACAAGTATTGTTGTACCTTCCCCCCACTTTCTTACAGAGATACAAAGGGTGACAAGGTCAGAAATTCTGGCTGCAGCAGTATCTAAAAATAAATAAAAAACCTTGTAGCACAAGTTCTGTCTGATGGCAATAACGTCTGTTGCACTAATTCATAAGCCAAAGTGCCAACAGTTTGCTGTAGAAGTCAAGAGCGGGGAGTACAAAACCAGCGATGTTTATACACACAGAGAGGAATGATACATACATACATACGAAAATAAAAGTTGTAAATAGTGATCTCTAATTTGAAAATATTTGTTTATCTCAATGAGATGCATAGCTCAATTTTAGAAATCATTTTAATAAAAGAAACGGAGTAAATTAGACTCCAGAGTCTGTCTGACTTCTCTCTCTATATGTCTCTGCTTAGAAGGATAAACATTTTAGAAATTCCCAAATTTGCCAGCTTCTGTGTTCTGAGGTTCACCAAGTACTGCCATTCCCTCCTTTCTCCCTCACTCAGTATGTTGTGAATGTTTTAATGCAGAAGTAGCTGTTAAACTGATCCTAAATAATACGCACTCCTGCCATCATTTCAGAAAAAACCAAATCTCCTCTCAAGTGCTGTCAACGAAGAAGGTTAGAATAAATCTAAGAATCAACTGTTGCAAGTAATGAAAGGAAGAATTACTGCCATAGGCTTAAGTGAGAGACCATTACAAATAATTATTGAGAAAAGCATATTCTTACTGTTTACCCCCTCTCTGAGTAACTGTGGCCTCCTACAATTAATCATGTTTACTATGATGCCCAGATCAATCATCTTCGTGTCATATATACACAGTATAGCTATGTTTCTATAGTGCTTAGGAACTAGCCTAATAAACAGTATGTGTATAAATATGTCCCATAAGTTACTCATCTCAAGTGTATACTATAGATCTATTTTTTTTTTTAGTGTAAACTAGGAAGGTGAAAATTAGTATTGATGATGGGTCAAGTAATATAAGTGCATTTTAAAATTTCTCTACTGAGAGCGTACTCTTACTACTTGGACTTCTGAAACATGTATAGCAAACCTGAGGACATTTATGCTGCATGTGGCCTTTAGAGCCCAACTAGAAAGACTGTCGAGTTTAGTCACTCCCTTCCCTTTACAATGATATTAATGGAGAGAGTGATGATGATTGTGGCCAGAGTAGATGAGCAGAAATGCTCAAGTAACAGTTTCGTTGACATTCCTGGTAATCAGATTAAATGACAGATGGAAGAATCATCTGAAAGGCTTTGCATATGGAAGTGCAACTGTCTTGACGTCAGGGCCACAACTCATGAATGAGGTTTTACTGAAGTGGGCCCACGGTATGGCTGAAGGAATGCTATTCCAGCATTTTGAAGGTAGTGTAACATCCAGGTGAATGGACTGATGGAACCATATTTCAGAACAGCCACTGACTCAGTAAATAGGTTGCTTCCTGGAGACGTGGTAGACTTCAAGCCTTCTCTTCACCTGATTTGGAGCAAGTTTAGATTTGAACTTAGGTTTTCTGGCATCCTAACAATAGAAATATATGCTTGCTCTTTCTTTCTGGCTGGTATTTTTGCAGGTACGTCCTCAAGTTTTCACCTTCATTCTGAATCAATAGTTGGGAAAGGTGGAACACTTTCATTTTTACATAGATGTGACATTATGATTTACCCTTTTACATTTGGATTTACCTGGTTTTGCTCCTAATTAAAGCACTTTCGTAAGTACTGATTAAGGGGTTTACATGCCAGTTACTTTTAAAAAATAATATTCAGTACAATCAACAGAATTGTTACAGGTGCTAACCTAGTATAAAATAGTTTCTATGCAGCATTAATATGCTTTTTTAATGTTTTAAGTAGGAAGAAAAACCTTTCAAATACTTTGAAATATTTCACATCTTGATTTTAGAGAAGACTAAAGCCAATAATAAAGAGGGAAACTGTAGATTAAATGTTTTAGATGTGGAAGAGGAGAGCAGAATTATCACAGGGTCTGTCAAGAGTTAGCATGTCCTTCTGCTTGAGCTGACTTATAAGAACTCCTGCAAGTGAGAAACTACACAAGTATATAAAAATGGAAGCAGAAGAGGGGATCTAGCTGGTTACATTTGATGACAGTGTGGTTTAGTGGAAGGACTCAGGAAAAGTGTCAGGACCAAACTGACTGTCAATTTGTTCATTAAACCATTACAGGTTTATGGTTATATATGGTTAAGATATGGCTGAAGGTCACTTTCTTGAGCTTATGACAAGCTGTGTGAGAAAGAACTACTCTTAGTACTAAGTAGTTAAGATACTTCTATACTCACTTGGACTGGTTGTCTGTTTACTACCCGTTGTCACTTCTGCAAGCAATGTTGTGTGAGTCCAATACTCTCTGATTAGGTTTTTGTAGATATCCCATGCAGGGAGGCTGTAATGTTTAATATCACGTTTACTTATCTGAAGAATTTTGATTTAGCAGAGTGATACAAAATATAGTCAAAATGCCATACAAATGTAAGTTATGCTTAGCAAAATACAGCAATTGCAATGCACAGTTCAATCACGGTACCAAAGTGATCCTCATTACTGGTCTCTATAATATGCCCACAGTCATGACGCTGGGTGTCTCCAGGCGCTGGGAAGATGTGGTTGAAGCAGCTCAAGCCCATTGCTCACTCTGGAATTTTTTTTTTAGTTGTGTAGTTTTTATACTCTTGGGCTGAGCCATGTATACACACACTTCTGGCTAACTCAGGGAGACGTTCACACTCTTATAATCAACTCAACATTTACACCACCAGTTGACCCACTTGACCCTTGATAGCTGTTTACCTAAAACAAAGGCCACCCTCTGGTCCCCTTTCTGTGGAGATCAAGTTAGCTTCCTTTGCAAGAGGGGTGGTCGGTCACACCCTGCATATTCCCAGAGCTTCAGGGGTTCATGCCCTTGTCCATCTCCTCTGAGCCTTCTTCCATTGCAGGGGCTTTACTGGTCAGTCACCAATGTGCGGGCTGCTTTGTGAAGCACTGGCTGCTGCTTAGGCTGCTTTTAAAGAATAATGAAGACATAACTCTGGTGTCCGAATAAAAATACTTTCCTCTCAATTTTTGAGCATGTAATCTTTAATAAATTCTCATTCTTAGGATTTTAATTTTTACCAAGATCTAAGTCACCTGTTGATGTCTCAGCATACATACATACACAGGTAATGTATATTACACCATTGTTTCAGATTAATTTCTCAACTTTTTCATTAATAAGCATGAGAAGTGTTCCATCTGGGCTAAAAGAATACATCCTAAACCAGTTCCATTGTGCTTGCTGGTCTTTGCCAACAGAAACTAGGAAAGTTTTGTCAAGTCTCTATCCTGTATTTATTTCAAGATGAACTCTGTGCTTTCAGTTCTTAGTATGCCTTATTTCAGTCACCATGGTCTTGAATTTGCCGAAGGAAGTGTTAAGAGGACAAAGCAGTGGTTCAATAGTTGTCTTTATTATCTGGGACACATGACCTTGAATCTCCTGCAAAGACTTCTTATAGAAAAGGAAATCTGCCTTCAGAAGCCCTGTAGTAGTCACATCCCATTCCTTTGTCCTTGGTGGGGTGTATGGATTCTCCATCTCTCTTTCTCTCAGGCAAAATGAAAGACGCTCTTAGATTTCCAGTATGCTTCATTCTAGGTAGCAAATTTACACATTACTAGAAGCATGCAAACATGCTGTTGTTACCCTGTATTGTTTTAAATACACAGTAAACTTCTGGGCTAACATAAACATACTTCTAGAAAACCTTTCCCTTACGCAATGCATTATACAAAGGTTTGTTCATGGCAGGATGAAAGATCGTCAGCCCACGTAATAGTGATACTAGCACCTACTTTCTCTGCCTACAGGAGAGCATTTGGAATGATCTTATGAAGCCTGTAAGAAGGAATGGTTGGTGGAGTTACCTGCCAAATACAGATATAGATATCCCTACTTGAACACAGGAATGTGTTCAAGCATCGCTACATTTGTTCTGTCCCAGACTGGAACAAAAGATTCCTATCTGAGAAAAGAGTCCCAGTTCAGTAATGTAAAATTTTAATCAAAGCAAAAAACAAGCAGTTAAATCAAACAGACATGAAAACCAGAAAGCTTTGTTCCAGTTTTTGAAGTCTTTTTTTGTGTAGTTTTATTCCCTGAAACTGGAAACGATCTATTTCTATGAAAGTTTTGGTTTTCTTGAATGAAGATTTTTTTTTTTTTAAAAACAGCTTACTTCCACAATATACCTTTAGTGCAGCTTTTTTATACACCTTTAATGCACTTCCATCTTTCAGAAATCTCATCTTAAATACTACTGCAGCATAAATATCTGACTAGGAGGGAACAATTCTGCCTCAGAAAAAGGATTCTCTTTGAAGAAATCAAAGCAGAGAAAAAAAAAGTGCTGGATACTTGCCACACCTTCCTCAGAAATAACATCATGCAACCCATTAGAAAATAAAACTACGCCTAACAATTCTTCCACAACTCATACGCTGTTATCTCAGATGTTTTTTAATAGATATTATAGTATTATAACATGTCGTATTATTGAGGTCAAAGAGCTCAGGCAGATGAAAGTCAGGTCTTTTGCTTAATTTATCTGATAATAGTTCAATGCTATGGTAAGTGACCAAAGCTTGTTCAAGACATCTCTCAGAGTACTGACCCATATACGTGGCATTAACGATCGACAGTGTATCCCAGAGGTATAAGACCCAAACAGAAAGTTTGCTATTTAATATGGTGCACATAGGTATGTGTATATTCAACTGGATTAAATTAATCAGATAACTAAAATGAATGTAAGAGGAAATGTTTTAAGAGGGAAATCTATTAAGAAAGTATTAAAAATTATTCGTTTGTGACATTGACAAAACCCTCCCATTTCTAAATTCAGAGGTGGTGAGATTTTAGAAGAATGTAGGTATGATGTGGTTGGTGTATTGATCTGATATATTCTAAAGCAACCAGATGTTATCTGGACCACACAATGTAGGGATCAAGATCTTTGAGCTCAGGATTTGTATCTAAATAGCACAATGCATGACTTCGTTATGATCACATTTCATTAAATTTTAACATAACATTTAAAAACTGGCAATGTGTCAGAAATTTAAGTATAAAAGTCATGTATTCCTATGAATAGATCAAGTTCATAGGAAGGAACCTCATGGTCAGTTAACCTTAAATGGTAGACTAAAATGAAAGATGGCAACAATAAGGCCAATGAATATTAAATGAAATAAATTATAGGAAAGAAAAAATGAAATTAGGGAATTAGTTTTAAAAGGGTATGTAGTAAGTTCAGTTTAATAGCCAGGTCTTTTAAAGAAATATTAAAGCTTTTCAGCTTGCTCACATCCTAATGCAGCTCGGCCTTTTCCATTTTAATCTGTGCTTTGATTCATATTCAGATATTGTAGCCATCATGATAAGATTAACATAAATGTAAACAATATTTAAATTCAAGATGACTTGGAGGATTTTTTAAATGATGAATATAATAATATGAATGTTTCTTGCATCGGTGGTTTAGGAAATGAATACTCTCAATTTCTCTTATAATAAAAATCTCTTCAGCCTGTGTTTAGACAGAGTATCCTGAGCTTGGTACACCTGGATACTACAGCAGTATTTTTCCTAAAGTTTACATAGGGCAGATGTGGTATGAGTCAGCTTGTAAATGACAACGTGAGTTTATAAATTACGAAAAATAAAGTCAGTGCGGAATTGTAACCTAGTCTGAAGAATGCTGTAAATTACCTTGGCATATTTGCAATAAAACGTGTCTACTAAGTCTGAGCTGTAATTGGCACTTAAGAAACATTCACAATGTGCTATCTCTTCATGTATTAGGGGAGACCAAAGAGATACTGGGTCATTATGTAAAAATTGGTAATTAAGAGCAAGCAGTTTTCCAGTTAATTTACATCTTCATTACATTGAATATTATTTCGTTTTCTGTGTCCTTTTTGTGTCTCATAAACTTGACCCGAGGGATCCTACACTGTTGAAAGACGTATAAATTTTAAAATAAGACATATATTTAGCTGACTCATTGAACTTTTATTGTGACTAATGATTCTTCCTGCAATCATTGCATAAGAGAAAACATTTCTTTTTAAGTAAATAATGTTCACTACCTTCTAGAGCTGCTGTCACTGGAAAAAAAAATAATGTACTGAAGTATCTACATTCTTTGATGAGCTCTCTGAGGGCATCTTGTAGCTTTAAATTAAACTGATCAAATAGAAAGCGATATACTCTTCAAAATATTTTAACTGATTTGACTACAAAGAAAAATAAAGACATTCCATGTGGTTATGAGAAACTGTTGGCAGGCTAAATTTCAAGAAAGAAAAGGATTGATTATATTATCAAAATTGAAGTGAAGTTTTCCTTACGCCATTTACCAACATCTAGGACTATTGATGAAACTCCCAACTTTGCAAAAAGAAAGAACTCTCTGACCTTTACTCACTTAGATGTAGCATGCTTACACCTTTATTCACTTAGATGTAGCATAAATCAAGGTTGAAAACTGTATGCGCTCAAAGATGAGGTATGGTTTCTCTGTTAATCTGAGTTTCCCGTGGGATTGATGACGTTCTGGTTGAGGCTGATGGGAGACTTGCCATTGATCTAAATGACAGATACCTGTATATTTTGCAAATCAATTTCTTTATGGAGTTTGCTGCCGATGGGATTTTATTGGGATTTTTGAGGGATCTTCTTTATCTTTCATAGCAGCTTCAAGGGTTTTTTCTATGTACTCCACTATGTATCCTTCTATCATTACTAGCTGCTTCTTTTAATTAATGTGATGATAAAGTTTTAATATTTTTCGTGTACTGATTGCTTCATTTGCTAGCAGAATTCAGCCACTTCCAGACCTGACATTTTGCACAGCCTTGTATTTAATGGTGATGAAAGGCGTGAATAAGGAATGATTTAATAAACATTGTATACGAATAATATTTTATCTTGTCCCTTAAATTCTCACAGAGGTGATTTTCAACCAGGCTTGCAAAGAGAGACGTAGTTAGAAAAATACCATGCAAAAGTTTTACCTTTACATTTTGTCTTCATGTGTTTTTTTGCATAAGCAAAGGAAAAAGAGAAAAGTTACTAATTCTCAGTCAACAAAGTAACATAGAAAAGACATACGAAATTCAAGAAACGTAATTTATTATTGACATGGACTTTATCAATTATATACCAGTACTGTAATACGTAGACTTCAAGATAAAGTGGTGTGTCACATAGTGAGCATGGAACTGTGGTTTCCTTCTTGAATAGGTTTAGCAAAGTTTCATTTTTAAGCAGTACAAATAATTTCTGTTCTCCAATGGAAGCATGGAAACTGTTGTATAAAGAGGCAAACTAGAATGAGACACAAGATGAATTTGAACGTTTAGTATATAACAGCAATAAAAAGTTCCATTTTTACCTCTTCAATGGTTTTGAGAAATCATTAAGTAAATACCTTGATCTTTTACAGCAATCAGTATATTCATTTTCTGTTGCTAAGGATTTGGCATTGACTTTTGTCCATAAGGTTGATCTCCTGTTTTCCCATGTAAAAAATAGATTTTTGTTATACAGGGCTTCTGTGGGATCCATGCAGACAGGTTCATTTACCTCAGCCTTACAGAGTAATGTATGAAGCATTCTAATTTCCACATCTCTCTTCATATATACCTAGTTCATTTTTTTTTTTCCTCTCCATTTGTTTGAGTACATAATATGTACAATGGATATAAAGCACTATCAGCCTAGTAATCAGATTTTTTTTTTTTTTTTTAATTTATTGCTAAGGTAATGGTAATTGCTTCCTGAGTGATGATCATAGACCTTCTGACTAGCCCTGTATCCCTCCATCTGCATTAAATTTCATTTCTTAGGAAGAATTACATGGGCTGGAGTGTTCTCAGAAGGCCAACGAATCTAGGCTGAGTGAAATTAAGAAAAAGGCATGGTTTAGGTCTCAAGTAAGAAATCTGGATCTCATTTGAAGTCAATTGACAACATTTTGGTTGAAGACAGTATTTAAAAAAAAAAGCCTTTTGAGAAAAAATTATCCTACTAATGCTTCCCTCTCAGAGGGAAACTAAGAGTTTCAGCTCTTAGATCTCTCCTGAATTCTGTGCAAGGAAATATGAAGTTTGTCAGGCAAACGGATATCAAAATTTATAGGGTACTTTAAAAACTAAAACCCATGCCCCAAATTTTGCTTCAACACTTACAGTATTTACAGAGAACCCAGAGTTCAGTTTAAAATTCTTGTGGTGTGAATACAGATTTGGTAAGCGGGGAGTTGCTACCTGGCTTAGGTTAAGGTTCCAGTGATCTCGGGAAGGAACTCTTCATCCAACATGTTGCATTAATTTAGTTTACATATAGAGAAAAGTTAGCATAGCGCCTGAATCAGAAAGAATTAGTTGTTCTCATATTCTCAAATGCAGGTGGAAAAGCAAAACACTTCTCAGAGACTTGCTTTAATAGTGCAATCTTGGAATAGATATAAAAAAACCCCCTAAACCCCTCATGTGAAGATATTGCAGAAACCTACAAGAAATCAAAGCAGATTAGTTGCTTGTATTTAGCTAATTTAGTGTATGAATAATGAATGTATCAGACAAAACCTACTCAAAACAATGGTACCTACAAAAGTATAAATTTTACTTACTGTAATTGGCAGATGAGAAGTAAACAGCTTAAAAATTAAACCTCTCTCATTTAAATTCAATGTAAGAGTTAATTAAAGAAAAAAGAGCCTTGTCACTTCTTCACATCCTTCCCAGAGGTCTTTATTTGCTATCTATAAATCAATTACTTGAAGTATTTAAAATTTTAGAGTTCGAAGATCCAATCTAGTGACACAAATCAACACATTATCTCTTCCTTCAGTCTGAACTAAGGTGGATGAGTATAGGGTAACGAGAAAGGTCTTGCCTGATAGTTCAGCCATACCTACATTGAGATGATGTCTCATGCCAGATGTTTCTAGCTAATGTGGGAGAATCCAAAAAAACAGAAGGACAGTAAAGATTCAGTGCTATGCTTTAATAGTACATAATTTATTTCCTAGAACACTTGTGTTTTTAGCTGTTGTTTGTGGAGGTAGACAGCTTTGTGAAGAAAGTAATAAATAGAAGCCCAACTAGCCATGTTGCTGAGTATCTTGTATGATTTCCTCACATTGGAACATACAAGATGATGATTTCCAATGTATATCGTTTTCCAAAGCATAGTGTTCAATGAAGACTATGTTTAAATTGAGCTATATTTTTCTCTTTGTTCACATTCAAACTGCCTACAAATTATTTAGAAAGAGCTCCTCTTGATTCTTAATATGTGTTGAAAAGACATTTAAAAGTTGAAAATAATACACTTTGAGAGGTCCAGAAGTTACAATCCCATGCTCCTTTACGGAAAGATTTGGGATTTTACAAAGTATAAAGGAGATTGCATACGTGGAAGTTTCAAAGAATCACTCCTCTGTGTGACCAAGTATGGGAAAACCCTAAGCCTTGGAGTTTTTCTATAGTAATAACATTTCACTTTATGTAAAAGACAGCATGTAAATCACCACAATATTAACTTTGTACAGTAAGTTATGTCTTTGTAAGGCAATTGCAAAGTAGATGCAAAATTCTGCAGCAAACTTCCTTATCTCCTTAGACCTTTATTCTCAGTTTGGCTCGTATGAGCATTATGTAGCGAAGCAGAGAGAGCCATGAGAGTCTTCTATGTCATTTATTCTTCAGGATGAGTGCAGGAAGGTAAGATTAGACTCTTGAGATGTTCACCTGACATAGCATAGCATGGGATGAGCATGCTGAAAATCTGATAGACTTAAAACATTAAAAAAGAGGCAAGGAATAATATGGTCACCCTACCAATCAAAAAGTTAAAACGACCCAGGAAGATTTGGAAGCTTTGGAAATGCAGAGGCTTGAGGTAAAGTGTTCAGAGATGCGCCTGTAAATACTGAAGTGTTGTCACAAGGTCCTTGTCATGAGTGCAATGGAATGTAGGTAGGTGATTTCCGAACAAATTAAAAAATAACAATGCAAAACCTGCAGCTGCGCTGTCTTTGGCTGAGCTTCCTTTGTATTAAGTGTATTGCTTTGATTAGAAAAGATTGATTTTTTTGTTTGTTTGTTTATTTGCTAGTTTTCCAATCATTATTGTTAAAAACAGTTCCCTCTTCTTTAAGGAGCAAGGACTGGCAGCATGTCAAAATCTCAGTGTATTGTTATGCAGCTGGCATATGTACTAGGAAAAAAAAATATAAATCAAATCTGTGATGCACTACTGCATGTCAGATATGCTTTTCAGAGATAAGAGAATCCCATTACAAATGCTGATTTTTCAAAATTATTATAAATCATGACCAATATTCACTGAATACTAAAAATTCAATAACAGTGTACACCATTTCGATGATACTGCCTTCAGAATTGATGTGATGCTGAGTTACCGCCTGGCAGCCCTTCAGAGTAAGGATATTTTTAATATCTCAGGTCATGTAAAACTAAACAGGTTAACCTAAAACGCTGTGCACTATCATTTGTACAAACTGCCAATAACCATCACAAGGTAAGCACTTTTCTCCTGTGCTAAGGAATGCCACTAAGAGGATCATTTTTCTTCTCTTCTTGAATGAATCCAATTCTTTCACTCAATGGGGCTTCAATTCAGCTAACAGCATTCTGTGCACTCGAAGATAAGGCGTGACCAGCAGCAAAACTTAACACAGGTCTAATAAGAAATTCTTTAAATTCATGGTTCTTACTGTATACCACACTAACTAAATAATCAAATCCACATATATATGTACATATACACGCATATACAAAAATCACTGCCATCAAGAAATAAAAATACTTTACAAGACTCAAGAGCATTTTAATACTCCTCTGTAATCTGAGAATCTTTCAGTCAGATTGTAAATTGAGAGGCTAGAATTTGCTAAAAAATTGATGTCGCAATATTCCTACAAAGTGAATGTAAGGCTTTAGGCCTTCTAAAGTCTGCACAACGTCGTCTTAGAAAGAGTGAGAGAGAGGGAGAGAAAGACCTTTAAACAAATACAAGACATGGCTCTGTTTCATGTATTCTTCTATATGGTCTATCTTTTAATGTTTCGTAAGATATGCATTCAAATAATTTAAGGAACTTTGCATAGATATATATTAGAAAGTTAAGTGTCTGAATTAAGCTCCCTATGATATTTTAGAACTTGTAGAAATACCCATTTTTCAAGTTGTCAGACTATCATATTATATGTTTCTATCCATCATTTATTAGCAGTGTGTGCATAATTATACACACAGCTTTGGAGGAAGAGACTCTGTTCAGAGTAATGCACTTCAGGTGTTTTCTTATTACTAGGAGGGGCTTACTTTTGCTCTGTTCACAAATTTTGTATTTAAATGCTTGGAGAGTGGAGAAGTTGAGATTGTGATGGCATGTGTGTGGCAACTGGGCTAGAACTAGGAGCCTGTGCATTGTGGCCAAGATTATTCCTAATGACCACCTGTCTCCATTCCCTAGTCATGGAGATCCAATGTGGTAAGAAATACAAAGGCTTTGCAAAATACTAGAAAGACAGATAGAGTAAACTCTGTCATCCAAACTGTGAATTAATCATACCAGGGAGACAGAAAAATGTCACAACCCTTAGAGCCACTGAAGTTATTACCAAAGACTGTTTCCAACAACAAGATACCTCCTTCAGATAGTGGCTGTAGGAGGCCTAATTAAGTGAAGCACAGTGTTATTTGAGCCTACGTATCAACTCTGGTCCAGATCATGTCATGTCTAATCTAATCTCTTGCCTAAACAAGCATGGACAGGAGGCTTTTCAGCAGCCTGAGTCTGTAATGGCTGGAGATGAGTCAGGGCTAATGTGCCATGTTAGAGATGAGATGATCCTTACAGAGAGCCACCTGGAGAACTCTCCTGTGCATGCTTCAACTCATTGGGCTCTGAACAAGCTAACTATCCCTGGCCCAAAATGATTTTATGAATTTGGGCTGCATTTCCCCATAGCTAATAAACCCTCTTAGGGCACAGTTTATTGGGAACCAGGTGCAAGAGCAGCCAGATCCAGTGGGTCCAGACCAGCCAGATCCAATAGACAAACTCTGCACTCAGTCCAATAAGCCTGGCTGAACCCAAACTCTTCCTGGAAATACTGAAGCTATTGTCCTGTGCTCCCCAATATGCCATGATTCAGGGTTTTAATTTTGTGTTGCCCTATTACCCTATGCATACTGCCTAATACCTGTTATTTTCTGCGTGTGGAATGGCACAAGTTTGACTTCTCAGAAAGACTTTTCCCAGATTAATAACTGTTCTCATTTATTTCTTATATTTCTCATTTATTTCTTATATTTCTTATTTCTTGGGCTTAGCGACCATGAAATGATAGAATTCTTGTTAGGTGGCGAAGAAAGGAGGGGGGCCAGCAAAACCGCTACCATGGACTTCCGGAGGGCGGACTTTGGCCTGCTCAAGACACTGGTCGAGAGGGTCCCTTGGAAGGCAGTCCTGAAGGGCAAAGGGGTCCAGGAAGGCTGGACGATCTTCAGGAAGGAAGTCTTAAAGACACAGGAGTGGGCTGTCCCCATGTACCACAAGAAGAACGGGCGGGGAAGACGACCAGC
>NW_009200889.1:0-26327 GCF_000690835.1 Fulmarus glacialis | reverse complement strand
TCCAACCCAAACTATTCTATGTTTCTATTTAGTTATTTGCTATTCCTGTTTATTACCTCAGATTTTCTAAATCATAGGCACTCGTTGTATTTGATTACCAGCAAAACATTGTGGATTCAGTCAGAAACAGCACAAGAGAAGAGCAACTGAATCGACTGATTTTAAGACATGAACCCTATCGAATAGGTATTTTCCAGCTAGAACAAGCAAACAACATGCAAATCAATTAAAATATGCAAATACTACCATTTTTGTATTTACCATTATTATGGTAAGCAGTTAGTTAAGACTATCACTTTAGAAAATAATAGTATTTAACTGATCTTTTTGTAACATTAAGTTGTTCTTTAGTAAATTAACAGAACTCATAACTAATGTATTTTTAATAAAGGCTGTAGAAGTAACACAAAAACCATACAGTTCAACCAACCTTCTTGGTTGAAGTACAATTTTAGTATCACGCATGCCACCTAATGTTGTAATTTTTAATAGGAAAGCCTTGGCTGTAGTGCTGCGTTTCCTTCTGTGTTAACGAACACCAACATTAGAACTCAATTAGTAATGACACTAATATAATCTCATTTGCTCTTACTAGCATGCCCCTCTCAGCACACTAAATGACACTGTCACAAGGAAATACTGTACGTATTGATGAAGTTCATGGGGTGGAATTTCTTTGCAGAGAAGAAATTAGGGAGGAGTATTAACTGTATTTTTTTGTTGCATAAAGAATATGGTAATGATGGTGGAAATAAAGTGCAGAATCAAGCAAATTCCCATGGATTTGATGTCATATATGTATACTATTCCCAACATCACCTGATTTTTTTTTTTTCTTCTGCTATATGCAGCTTTAATTTTTCTCCCCTCTTTTTAGAACATTTAAGCATAGTTTGGATCAGGCCAATAATTAATAAGAAAATAATCCTCAGAAGAAAATCATTGCTGTTTTAATAAACTCTCATTTAGGAAACTCAATCAGTAAAATTTACATCCCAAATGCTAGATAATTACAGTACTTCTCTAAGAATAGACTGATAAGTATGTATAGTGTACTAAACAACTAATAACCCAGTATGAGAATGAGAATATAATCATTTTTGCATTATCAATACTCAGCTACCTCTCAGAAAAGGAAGAAACCTCCCATTATCAACATTATATTCCTCTTGGAGAAGAATCAGAAATGCTGCCGATGACTCACCACAACCGCCCTCCCACCTTCTTCTTAAGGAAAACTAGCACCATCCATCTTATCCAGAGGGATACTGAAAGGGTTAGCATAACACCCAAGAAAGGGTAGATGCTAGAAAGTTTGCAATGTATCACTGTTAGCTGTAGTATTATTGAGAATTAGCAACCCAGATTCTTTGGACTACAAATGTTAATATCATTGCAACTAGACTAATAGTAACTATTAGACTGTTAATTCTTAAATTAGACTACGAATAAATTCTTGTATCTGTGCATATTTAGCCTACACAAACTGCATGGAGTATGTGGTGTGGTGCCTAGCCTTTGACTGCCATCATACCTGAGATACAACATCCTGGAGTCATCTAGAATTCAGGTTACTCAGCAGGGTTCCAGTAGGTGCACTGGGTCAGCTGGAGAGGAAGGGGGTTCAAAGAAGCCATGCTGGAACTTGAGATTTGGGGTCACAGACCGGTTGTACAGGACCAGGGCCTGCTCTGCAGAACTTGAACGTGAATTTTTAGATTTCCTACTGTGCTGTTGTTTGAAAGATAATGCATACTGTTGCACTCAGAAGGAAGTTCCACTGATAGTGAGGTCAGAAATGCAGGGAGCAAAAGTTTTAGAAATCAGGCATTAAGACTCAAATAGTCCAATGGGCAGGAGTATAAAACTCTGCAGAAGGAGCAAAAGCAGGAGAGGCTCTTTTACTGATTCTGTGAGCTGATGCTCCACAAATGCATTAGAGTTATAAAGTGAACGAGGACATTAAGAACTCTTTTCTTTTACCTCAGAATCTGGAAGGTATATAGCAAAACAGGTAACAGAAAAAGGGATTATGTTATGTATAAAACATCTAAGTTTTGCTCCAAGAATTGGATCGTTTTCTTGCCTTTAAAAGAGATTTCCTATATAGCGCTCTCCAAGTCATGGAAATCAAATTTTTCCAAGCTGCACTCAGTCTCTGTTTCTCTAATATAAAAATGACATTAGACTGAACTAGGTGTTGAATGAGATAAAATGAAACTGGCTTAAAATACAAAGGCTATCAAAATGTCAAGTGCTCTGAAAGAGAACAGGCTCTAGATATCTCAAGTGGGGAGACAAAATAAAGAATTTATCCACAGAAGTTTAATTACCACATCTCTGAACTTTCAAAGACTTAGTTTTTTAAAGCCGATATTCCATAACAAAAGCTATTTCAGATGTGTGCACACACATATAAAGATATACACATCTTTAAAAATAATGTTTAGAATAGGTATACTTTGTGGTTAAAGCAGACAGCAGAAAAAAGAAATGCAGATCAAAAGAAAGCATGAAACAAGGTAATAACGTTGATTGGTAAAAGGGGAAAAAAGGATAGGCCAGATCCTCGGTATATAAACCACCACTTAATTTGGCTTCCACCAAACTAGGCCAATTAACACAGTTGAGAATCTATACCAGAGATTAGAAAGAAATACACCAGGTAGCACTGTGGAAGCTTTTCTTATTCTACTGCAACAATTACTGGTAAATAGCTAATTATCTTGTTTAAAAATCTTTCCTGTAATGGGTATTAAAATTGCCTTTAGCCAGAGAAGTGTCACAGTGTAAAGAAAAAAAGTTCTGTGGAAATAACTAGCACAAGACTTGCTACTCATTTCAATTTTCATTTTCGAGTTATATAGTACACTCTTATATAGCCACTATTCCATGAAAATAAAACGTTACAAGCATCAAATAATTAATATTATCAGGAAATAAGGAAACTTGCTCGAATTTCAGAACGCTGTTAGGAGAAAGAAGGGAAAATAGTTCCTGACATTGTGTATTGGGTCTGGCTGGGATGGAGTCAATTTTCTTCATAGCAGCTCCTATGGCACTGTGTTTAGGTCTGTGACCAAAACAAGGTTGGTAACCCACTAATGTTTTAGCTACTGCTGAACAGTGTTTGCACAGTGCCAAGGCTACTCTATTTCTCACTCTGACCCCCAATGAACAGATTAGGGGTGTCCAAGGGGTTGGGTGGGAACATCACCAAGCAGATGACCCAAACTAACCAAAGTTATTCCATGCCATATAATGTCATGCTCAGCAACAAAAATGCAGCAGAGGGTTAGCCATTTTTTTTGCTTGGGAACTGACTGAGCATAGGTCTACCCATGGAAGATGGTGAGCGATTGCCTTTGCATCACTTGTTTTGTTTTCTTCCTCTCTTCTCTTTCAAACGATTTTTGTCTTGCTTTTACTCTTCCTTTCCTCTTCTCCCATCCCACTGGGAGGGGGAGGAGCAAGGAAGCAGCTGTGTGGTGCTTAGCCACCTACTGGGGTTAACCCACAAAACACTGCAATCCTATCTAGCGTTGCAACTGTGAGATCACTACGCTTGTAGTGAGGATCAATAACTTTCATCTGAAGTTACATATCCTAGTTTGTTTTATTTCAGAAATGGATTCTATTAATAATTGTCTTAAAATCATGCCTTTTTCTTTTTTTAAATTTTGTATTTTAAAAGTACTGTCCCTGAAGCCTAGCTGTATTTTGGTAGTGTACCCTTTAATCATGTCTTTCAGTTTTTCTTCATGTGTCTTCATCCTCCCTTTCAGCCTCTTCCCAAGTTTGCCTTTTCAAGTACAACTACCTAACTTCTTGACTTTGAAAACAATCCATGGAGCAGAACATCTAAAATAGATGCACAGTAAGGTAAAGAAGAGGCAGAAAAGCTGTAAGCATCAGAATGAACTCATAATCAAAGGTTTACAGACAATAAAAATCTAGGTTTGAGGAAGGGAAATTCAGGTACTAGAAAATCATGTTGATTAAGGCCTGTAAATACAATTTTAATTATATAATACTGCAATGGACTGATGGATGATGGACCCAAACTCTTCTTGGTCATGTCAGAAACTCAGAAAACCAGAGACTCAGACTTGGGAGGTTCAGGTTAAATTTTTGGAAAAAAAAAAACAAAATCCCCCAAACCACAAATTCACTAGGAGGATAGTGCAGCCTTGGACTAGGTTGCCCTTTCAGGTAATGGAATCTCCATTCACAGATGTTGCCAAACCTTTGCTAGACAAAGCTATTGAACTTACCTAGCAGTAGGCTGATAATCATTCTTCTTGAAGTGGAAAGTTGGCCTTGATGACCTGTGGGGCTCCAATCCAGTTAACTCTGCTGTGATTTTATGACAAAGTTATTCCTTTTCTCACAAGAACTGAGAACTTTTTTTTCCTCACAAGCACTCTTTTCTCACAAGAACTTCTGTACCACTGACAGAAGCCAATAGTACTTCAATAATTTCTAGTAGATCCAACTGAAGTGATGTACTTGAGAAGACTTAATGTGGAGCAGATTTAATTAGAAAAGGAGAAGTACAAAGCATCTTATACCTTCCAGCCAAATACAAGAACCTAATAGAAAAGTATTGGGGTGAGAGAAGGGAGAACACAGGGATCTGAGAATTTGACCCCAACATTCTTGTTTAGCAAGACTGTAACACTGAGATTCTTCTCGGCAGAAGAACTAATCTCAGACACTTTGCTAAATCCAAATGTCTTAAGGAAAAAAAAAAAATTACCTTTGTGGTTTCAAACTAGAAAGTGTCCTCTGGCTTGACATGGACTACTTTCCGAAATGCTTTAGAACTTTAGAACTGTTCCATCGCTGTTCTTAGGTTATGTACTCACAGCACAAGTTTTCAAAGATAAGGTAGCTGGACTAGAGCTACGTTCCAAGAATATTGTAGGCAACTTAAGAGAGAATTTTCTGTCAATTATATTGAGTTGCCAATGGGCAATGTCTCAAAATGAAATGGGGACAGATCTAAATAGGGGAATGTTATCCTCAGATAATGTGGTTCTGTTAATGCATTTACCATGTTTAACTACAGGTGAGAGGCATTATTTCCAATGAAATAACAACTTGTGGGAGCATAACCCAGGAAAGCATCTGCCAACAATCTGAAATTCACATATAACTGCTCCACAGTCTGCTGAACTGGGAATTTTATCCATTAGACTTTAAATGTCATCTAATGGGCTCTTTTAAAGAAAGCCTGTTGTATTATCTCTCTTTTTGCTTCTTGTATATTCCGTTACACTACCTACTGCAAAATGAGCTGGTTGTCTGAAATCCTTTACTTGCTCGAACTCTTTACTTTTCTAAATTCTGTTAATCCCCTCATGGCTGTTTTTAAATTTAAAACTTTGTTATAATACTTTCACTTTGACATGATGAGAGACACTGGTGTTTATATTAAGCGTTACAGTCACATTTCTGCTTCTTTGGAGGATTGTTTCTACAGAACACTTAATAAACAGTTGCTGTTTCAGTTCTCTGTGCTGTAATACCTAGTTGGTAAAATTAATAATTTGGAATATTTGCACTCTTCACCAATATTAGGACTCCTGAATTATCCTCTTCCTTCTTCACCTACAGGAAACAAGACTGGAATTTCCTCACATTTTGCCCGTTTCTGGTCACACGGCTATTGGAATACATTAGAGCATCTGAAAAGAACCTGCTCAGAGCATAGCCAACTGTTTGGATCTGCAGAAACATGAGAATGTACTTTGTGACCTTTCAACTACGAACATTCCTATTCTAAGACGACTTGCATCACTTGCTGCTCAGGGGGACTTTCTAAATAGTGGCATACTAACTATTCAACACCAAATAGCAAATGCTCCAAAAAAAAAAAAAACCTTAAACTGAACAATCATTCGTACTCAAATGTTTAAAAATTCTAGACTTTCCAAAATTTTCACAAATGATGATGACATAGTAGAATTGCTCTTTCCTAGAAATTGTATGAACACAAATACAATCAAAGGCAAAAATCACTCATGCAAATCTTTGCAAACTGTACTTGGTATTAAACCTTAACCAGGCTAAAAATCCAAACCAGATTATTTTGTTCAAATTCTCTTCTTCAGGTATAGCCAACGTGAACAGGCTTTTCCTACAGTAACATCATGGCTGTATAATGTCGTATTTTCTCACCTAATTTGAAATGGAGGAACAAATTATCCTCACAGCTTCTTCTGGAAGACAGTAAGATGGGTTCCACTGGAGGTGGAAAGTAGCACTTCGCAAGGGTTCGTGCAAGAGAATTGTTGCATCACTGCTCTATTTATCTGCTACCATTTTTAGAATAACTGTTAGCTTTTTTCAGGTATTCTTTGTGTAATGTAATATTCTCTTCCCCTATCTTATCTCACCTCTTAAGATGTTATAAGCTATATAATTACTGCAAGCCTCAAAGTCAAGCTCATGGAAAATACCTGATTTAAAAAATACCATATATTTTGTCCCTGCATTATAGTTTTTATCCAGTTATAGCAGGCTTCCCTGAATAATTACGGCTGCAGTACTGTCTTTATCATCTGACAACTTCATATGCAGACTACTTTTTACTATTGTAGTAACTGGTATAATGGCATGCTACTTTGCAAGAGAGTAGTATAAACAAGATTATTTTAGGAACATGGAGATGCTCATTGCTCTCAAGTTGAGTAAACATAAATAAACTTAAAAATATTTCAAGTAGTCATGGTGTTTTTTATGACTCAGTTTCCCAGGATATCTGTCATGTTACGGCGCATTTTTTCTAGCTCTTTTAAATGGAAAATTTTTGCTTATACTTTTACCTGCTAATTAATTCAGAGCTTCTTTGGATGAATCACCACAGCTGGTTCCATGAAACTCTGACAGTTTTTCACTGACTTAGGAAACTAGTTTGTCCTTAGCAATCGTGTGTAATGGATACTGGTGCTAACTATGAAGACAGGATTTAGGAATAAGATACAAAAAATCTAAATCTCTAAGCCATTTGTGAATTATAAATAAAGTATAACGCATTATAATAAATTGTCATTCCAAATCCCACTGACCTGCAGATAAGCAAATCCATGTTAGGTCTAAAGTCTAATATAACCCTCAATCAAATAAGTCACTTCAGTTAGTGATGGCTGAAACAGATGTGCAGAGCATTCTTGTTAAATGCATAGACAAACAATTAAACATATATACAGATTTAAGAATTTTAATGTTTTCTTTCAGCTGTAATATATTATTTTAAAAAAAAACAGTTAACCTTTTGTATTAAGCACTATTCTCCAACTTCCCCATCCCTTCACTGCATTAGTAACAATGCATTAAAAACAAAATTAAAACAAACGAGCCAGCATTTGGAGGACATTATATCAATGCAAGAGATTAAGATTTAATAATATAACTTCCACTTTCAATTATAAATAGTAATTACAGAGGGTTTGGTGCCCTGTATATTATACACTCATAAAAGGACAACACTGGCATCTCATTTCATACAAAACTTTTAATGAGTGGGTGATTTGGAAAAAAGTTTAATAGGTTATACAGGAATTAATACATTTATGCTCCAATGCAAAGCGCATCAGATCTACTGCAAACTGTCCTACTTTGTACACAATTCAGCTCCAGAGCAGAAGCAGAGTTCATGGAAATCACTTGACTCCACATGGTTAAACATTTAATCAATTTGTCCCCCACTGTTCCTTCAACTGGCAGCTGGTAAGTGGTAAATAAGACACTTAAAATAATAATTTTAAACATATCAGTTATGATTACAAACATTTAATTTGAATAGTCATAACATATAGTTATTTGACTCTTAGGTTAGATCTCTCAAACACAGCATCATCAGGACTCCCACAACAATTCAGCCATTTCTTACTGGTTATAATATATGAATGTACGCAGAGCTACATGAATTAATCCTTTGCACTATTGTTTTGGTAACTGGTTTTAACTTGATGAGCTCCACTATTACCTTCTGTGTCTGTATATAACAAGCACCTGGAAGTAAAACTGAAAGCCCACTAGGCTTTCCTGGTTTTATTCCCCATGTTGGTTTCCTTTTTCCCCTAAAACTGACACTAATAACCAATTATCAAGAATTCCTTCTTTCTCACTGTCACTCTGCCAAATATGTTCAATAACATGAGTAAGAGAAGAGGTGTAGGAGACTTGACCTAGAATTTCTAGTGGTTTGATTAACACACCCAACATTAATGAATGCCCTCATTTTCAGAAGTACTTATTTAATTCCCCATATAGTGAATAAGAGCTGTGGGTATTTGATGCCTGAGAAAGCTAGGCTAAACTATTTTGTAATTGCACTTAGGTAACAATTTTGTTGTTGATGCATGAAGTGGAATAAAATCCTATTTTCTCATTAAACTAGCTGCATCATCTCCAGAAATTAATGATCGTTAAGAAAAAGCCTAAATTAAATTTTAAAAATCCATGCTGGATAGTAGTGAAAGTGTGACTCCATTATGCACCAGGGACTGAGGTATGAGTATAAAAATTATACTCTTTAAATTACTCTTATTTTCTTTGTAAGGTGTCTATGTACACGTGTGCATGTGATCAACAAACAAACAAAGAAAAGCCAAGAAGATATTGTCCTCTGTGAGAAGGGCAGTAAGGAAACAAGGATTCTTGCTCTCTGTATAATGAGGGAACCTTAGGTTGATATGAACTAGGACTAGGGAAGACACCAAGGACCCTGTAAGGCAGACTGCAAACTTACAGGGTAGTCCTTATAGCCCAACGGGCTCTTTTTCTGTCAAAGCCTTTTAATTTCAATGCAGTGTCAGAAAGAACTACTTAACTGTCTGGTCCAGAAACACTGTTGTTAGCTGCTAGGGAACTTCAGCGCTGTCCCCTACTGAGGGAATCAGGACACATGCTCGAAGGCATTGCTCTCCAATTTCCAGTAAATTATATCCTGACATTTCACAGCCCACAGCTGTCGCGTAGACCCCAGGTTGAGAAGCAGTTGCTTCAAGTTTACCATCTTGTGGCTTCATCTTGTGCTCGTCATACTTTAGAATTCACTCTAGCATGGTAAGAACACTTAACTTTTGAGATCAGAGGAGTTTAAGTACATCAAACCTTGGAAATCCAGGATCTCTATGTTGAGGAGTGCATGAATTTCCTTCCAGGTCTAACAGCAATAAACAAGGGCACCATTGTAAAGAATGGCCACCCATGTAACTTCAGGGTTTAATTGGATTTGCTAGGCGAAACCAGAGTACCCCCAAGAAACGCCCCCCAAAAGTGCTAAGCAGTTAACAATTAATCCTTCCTGTTGGTCACCAATTAATCACTGACTGGATAATAGACTGCTGCACAGACTGTGCAGCATATCCATAGACTAGACAGACTGTGCAGAGTTCTCACACAGAACTCTGTGTGAGAGTTTAACAGAAACATCATGGCCTTTCAGTGCAAGCCCATGAAAGATTTTACAAGAATGCAGGTATTAATCCTAGAGCCATCATTAGAATCCACTTTGGATAAGGCTACCTTATTTACCTAAAACTACACTATAATTCCAAAGGATTATTTCCAACTGTAAACTATGGCACAGTATTTCTGTAAAAACCGATGTTGGTCCATATGCAGCAGCAGAACTACATTGGTTTACATGGGTGAGAGTGCAATTCTTTGGCTCATAATTCTGGACGTAACTACACTCTGACAGAGCAATCAGGCTCTCCTGTTTAAATTACTTTAAAAGAACCGAATCTCCCTGAGGACAAAAAAATTACAGCACCATTAATGTATTACTCTGAATTTGCAGAATAATTGAGGAAATCAGATTGTACCTATCCAGCTATATTTCAACACCAAAGAACTGGGCACTCAACTAATTTTATTTTATTATTTTTATTTTATTTATTATTTTTAAAGTATGAAAGATGTATGCAAGTGATGATAACATTTCTATTTTGGAGGATTTCAACCATGGACTGAATTCACGATTAGCTGTGGATAACCTCCTTGGTTTATCTATTATGATCCAAGAGCTGTAAGGTATAATGATTAATATGCTTTGGAGACGAGGGTTCCCATGTACTTTTTATTATATCCCTATAACACAGGCTTAGTTATATTTTTACTTGCCCCGCAAAAAAAACGTGAGGAAGCTTAATTGGAAATATGTGTCAAGTGTATGTAAGCCCTGCTCCTAAGCTCAGACTGTACTCCATGAATGCAGTATCATTTGATGCTCAAAATAATGCAAGGAGTTCTAATCCTTCTAGATACTGACTTCTTTTAATCAGTAAAAGAGAAGCTTCCACCTTCTTGGCCATTCTCTGAAGAAATGAAAAAAGCAGTTTCTGTCCAAAGTGTTTTTCCAAACATGCCACTGTGTGATATGTAAGTCTACCTCTTGGATATGTACATTTGTCAACATATACAGAACTGGACCATTTTAAAAATTCTGCATCTGTGGTTTAGAACATCATTGTCTCATAGTCCAGCAAAAATGAACCACTAGTTCCACTGGCACTATTAACAATTGAAGCTGTATATAATTGTACCAGTTTTAAAATGAAACAGCACTTCAAAGGGCATGGACTGATAGAAAAGATAAAAACTTTGTAAATGATAAGATAGAGAATATCTTGACCTTTGTATGAAAGTTGGATTTCACTTTAGCCTAATTATATTGCAAATCATCTCCTCTCTATTCAGAGTAATTTACTTTAAAAACATGAAAATAGGATGTTTCATCCGAGTGCATGTTGAAACTACATAAACAAAATTTACATCAAGAGCTATCTAAAAGACCCAAAACCAGGGTATTTAGCTCTTCTGTATTCATGATGCAGTTAGCTGACTCACAACAAACTTACCTTACATCATTGAAGCTAACCTGGACAACATTGCATAAGGGCCACCTGTTCTCTGCCTAATCATCACTTCATTCGCAGTCTCTTATTGCCATGTAAGCCACTTTTTAAACTTATGCTATTATTAATTCTATACATAAAAATGAGTTCTGGCAATTTCCTGATTTTCCTCTCACCTGCTAAGTAATAATCAGGTTGCATAAGGTTTCCTATTAAACAGAATTCTTTTAGCTGTTCAGACTTCAGAGCTGATTTTAGCACAGGGAGCAGATGTTAATAGCTTCTCATCAGCTTCTTCAGCTTGTTTTTCTGCAGCATGCTTCTACTTCAGTATTACATATTCTGCTTCTCTTCCTTTCATTCTTTATGTGAAAATTTTAAAAGTATTTTATTGTCTCTTTGGAAAAATGCTACAGAATTTACTGCAGTAAACCAAATAGAATTCTAGATAGCTTTAATTATTAAATTTAAGAGAAAATATACATTTTTTTATAAATATAAATATCTTACTGACAGAAGTTTTAGAAACACTGAAGTCAAAAAGACATCTAGATTTCACTTTGAATTGCTGGTATTTAAAAAAACAAACCAACAAACAAACCGAAACCAAGCCTGTAAGATACATGAATTCTACATTCTACTCTACACATGCACAATTGGACAATTTACTGAAGGGGAAAGGAATGCTCACCAACCGATCTGTTGAAAGTATTTGGGAATGAAGACAAGAATAACTGCATCAGAAAAGAAAAAAAAAAAAGCATGAAACCTGAAAGGCTTGAATTCTTTAAAGTTCCCCATCAAAACAGTTACTAGCTCATGCTCTGTGTTGTTTTTATTATGGTTATACAGCTTCAAGTTTATAGATGACTCGTGTCCAACTAGCATAGGCAAAGCAAGAAGTTACTGGCCCACTAATACAGTTTGGGTTTACACTGGCCCTTGATTACTTTTCTGCACAGTGCTCAGCTTCAGAACACAATGCCAGAATTCCTGTGGAATCCATTCCTCCTAATATATGCATCTGTCAGATTAGGCACTGCAGAAGAAGCAACTAGCTTAAGGCTTAGTGTTTCAGACAGGTATCAGGCCTGAAACTGGGACAATCTGGATCAGTGCAAGGCCAAAATACTCGAATCCTTTCACGAACAAGAGCTTATTAGTGATTTACAGTCATTTTACTTAAGGATGTGATATTGAACCTTGTAACTCATATGAGGACCTTCTAAGGTTTACTACTTCCTCAAAGTAGTAGTAGTTTGCTTTGATTCTTTTCTCATATCATAATGGAATATTGCCTTTGAACAGGCAGCATGATAGTTAAATGCTTCTGAAAATCTTACACAGTTCAAACGCTAAAGTATTTTTTCACCTTTGCTCTTCTTCATATGTGAATGGTTCCCATAGATAAAAAGGTTACTAGTGGTCAGGATGTAATGGAAGGTCCAATATTTTTCCAGAAGTCTCAAATGTTCCATGTCTAAAAGCATTTGTCAATTTAGCTTTTAGAAGCTAGAATCTCACTGAGTGTTAATAGGAGACATACATTTCAATCCAAAGTACGCTAAACCCACTGAAGTTGCCAAGATTTATATAAGCTATGTAAATATTGTACAAGAACTTGGAATAATTCTACCAAAATGTTTATGTGTATCTGTGAACTCTGTAGAATAAAAGCAGAGATCCATCTCAGATGAATATGTGAGGACATTCTTCATCCTGTTCAGTGAATCTCAGTACAAACTGGGCCCACCCACTGCCATGCCGATACTATCTTTAATCCTGGGCCATGTCCACACTCCCTATAGAATTTGAAAACTGGAGTAAACTATTTTGAATTTTGCACATCCCATTTACAAGGGAACTGCCTGACTGACTGCAGATAGGAGACTGTGAATAAGATGGTACGTACGCTGTGCAAACAACTAAGGAATAGGACACTGAAAGGAGAATACTGACATTACAGATGCATTCACTTACATTCAGAAAAGAAACAAATATATTCCTATTATAAATAACACATACTTCATTTTCAACATTGCTCTAAAGAGCACGTGTATCTATGATCAATACAACTAGCTTGCTAATGTTAATATTGCAAGAACAATGGAAGTACTATATGGAAATTCACTTTCTGTTAAAAACTTGTGGTGGAAGAGACAACTGTACCCTCAACGTTGCAGAATGTCAGTGTTCAAACATTGAAAACTTAATTATATACACTCAGTTTTTAATTGTTAATCTCTCTCCTTTTTGAAATGTTTAATCTTCAAAGAAGTATTATTATTTGATAGGTACCTCTTATCTCACTGTCCTATATAAGTATAATAATTCAATCTCCAACCAGTCAACAAATCTATTAAAAAATTCAATGTACTCTGCACAGTCAAATGATAGGTGCTTCAGGAATATTATGAAGGCCTATAGCTACATGGTAAGCACAGATATATAAGCACAAGTACGGAAGAGATTAACTGTGTTAGGTTCCTGAAGTTCTTTCATTCTACTATCAATCAAACACAACAGTGCCCAACTCTGAACTCTGTGGTCACCAGTGTGTAGTTCAAAATTAAACTATACTACATCTTCCCACTCCCAATTATATATGTAACAAAGTATTTTCTTTTTCTTAAGCTGCCTTTTATCTTATAGATATTGCTCTGCAAAAATAGACAATTTTGACAGAATTCCTTTGAATGTGATCACTTGACTTTGAACTTCGATCACTTTGAAGGTGATCAGGTTCCTACAGAACTGTTGTCATGATGCATGTAGCATATAATTACAAATATTAGAATTACCTATTATTAGAATTTGCTATATAATTAGTTTATTGAATAGCCACATTAGCAAGCACTTTTAAAGGTAGTCAGTCATCCACAACTCCCTTCTACTCGTTACTAAAACTTAAAAAAATATGAAACAGAAGCAAAGCTTTGCTATGTTTATTCTTGTATCATATCCTACCATCATCTAACTTCTTTCAGAAAGATGACTTGTAACTTAAGACTGGGTGCAGTTTATTGTGACAGGATTTGGCTCAAGGTACGTATCATTAATGAGTCAGAAGAAAAATACTGCCATTCTCAGAATAATTATATGCAAGTATCCGGCAAATCAATGGGTCAGATGCAAAGTTTGTTCCGTAAAGGAGTGTGTCAAACCTGACAATAATCATATCTTTTTCATGTCTTAGTACATGGAGTCTTTTCTTGGTCTTTTACTCACCTGTTCGGCCTAAACCCAAAATTCCAATAAAAGTACAACTACATTTTATATATGATTATAGGAGTATGATTCAGAAATAGTGAGAAGTACAGAGTATAGCATAAAAAATTCTAAATAAGTTAGATGGACATTCAGTAGAATAGCATATTCTATTACTCTTTCTTACTTTATAATATTGTTGATATAGAGCTCAGCAACTGAAAGACAAAAATTTGTAAGAACTATTATAAATCTCCGTATCATGACTTTGTTGGTGCTAAGGCTGATTTTATAGACTACTTTAAATAAGCTATTAAGGAAGTAATTAACAGAAGATTATATAGGACTTCCATGTTTTAAGTTTGTTGCAAATGTCAGAGCTATTTTATATATATGAAACTCCTTTAAGTTCAATTAAAATATGGAAAATGGGGAAAAAGACGCACCAAAGGAAACACAATGTACTATTTTCCCTACGCTAAAGAAACTGAATGCCAGACATCTTATGGACCCAACATCCTTCAGATGACTTTTCAAATATAATATTTAGATTTTAATTTTCAATAATACCAGTTATGAATAAAACATTTCCAAAATAGACAATAGTGTTTGGTTTGCTTTTTTAAATTATTATTCAGTGTGAAAGCCTTCCCCCCCCGCCCCCCCAGCCCAGCCATTTCCAAGTTGTCAAAAGATGCTTAGTCTCTGGGGTTGCTTTGTCACAGAAGGTAAGATCAAACCAATGAAAAAAATACGACGAGTTTGAATCAGAGGCCAACTCAGCCATGCAGCAATAAAAACAGCAGCAGTCTTTCCAAAGTATCTGACAGGCTTCATTTGTCTCAGAATATTCTCTGCCATGTCACATGGTCATGCTTTCCCATCATCCTTTTGCTGTGTTGCAGCCATTCCTTTGTGTGCTGCCAAACGAGTATGCAAAGTGAGCGAGAATGCCAAGAGATTTTCAAACAAATATGACTTTTAGGAGAATCTGTAAGTCAAGGATCCCAAGCAGGCATCAATTCCTCTCTCTCTGCCAAAGAGCTGTCACTTCCTTGGAAAGTTAAATTTGTCACAAGGAAAGAAAATTTCACCATAGTCTGTTTAAATAACTTAGGGAGTAGAATCTTTTCCCAGGTGCTTTTTCCACACAAAGCAAATGTATCAATCATTTTATTCTCTGAAATAACAATTTATTATCCATGCAGGAGGCCTTAGATTCAATCTGCACACTGTTCTGAGTGTCATGTCAGATACTAAAATCTATCATCAGTCTTTATCAAGGAAATCATTCTGTTCTTGTCATCAGTTTTTATTAATAAGACTATTTATTACCCCAATAATTAGTTATGACAAGTAGTCCGCCATTTGGATAATGAGTAAATATTGATAAATTGCATGGCTAATACACTGTTGCTGTATAACTAGCTTTGAAAATGTGAAGACCTAAATGGTACTAAAACAAGTAATTTTAAATCAGATATCACACTGCTAGAAGTGAACATATTATAGTCAATTAAAACAGTATCTTTTGGACTACAAATAACTTGTGAAGGGGGGGGTGTTCAGCTCTGGACATCTTAAAATGGCCTATTTTTTGAAGTTAACATAAAAAATTAAGTCCTATATTTACGACATTTTCAAAAATCACAATTCATAAAAAAAGTTTCATGGTAGCACTTGAATGGCATTGCATTCCAAGAATAAATTGAAACAGAAGACCTCATTCCCCATCTTCTTCTGTTTAAAACTTCTCTCATGTCTCTGTTGACTGGAAACCTGGAGCTACTCTGGGCAACTACGTCTAAGCATCACGTGAACCCAGCTTACATCTCTGTTTTGTCTCAGGCACTAAATAACCATGAACAACAAGGTGTCATCCCGTTCTCTCCCCGCTCCATTATTTTAACTCCTGTAATGACTAATCGTGGCTACCCTACATTTAGGGTCTATGATGAACTACTGCATCTCCAGAAAGGAATACAGCCTCATCCTTGGTCTCTCATGGTACATGCACCGATTTGGTACTCCCCAACTTTAGTACTTCCTTTTCTAGCTCTACCTGTAAAGTTTCTCATAAACCCAGGAGTAAGTAGTGATGAGGAACCAACCAATATGAATTACTACCTAAAAGCCACAATGCAGCCTATCCTACATCATTCCCTTTCCCAACAACAAATCTCCACCATTAATGGGTTCTTCTACTTTTCATTACCCTAAACCTCAACCTCACTCCATTCCAATTACTCATCAGAAGGTGAGGATTCTGCACCTTTCAAAGAACCATCATGTTCCCTTTTCTCTAAGTAGGTTTAGCACTTTCTTTATAGATTAACTGCTTTTATTTGCTAAAACCCTTAAGTACTCTCTCTTTCACTTAATCCGATTATTTATACTACTATCACTAAAAACTGATACTGCATGTTACCAGAGTAATCAATTGAACTATCATCACTTGGTGAAATTCAAAATGAAGACTTACTAGCAGAACTGAGGAGTCAACTTCACTGATCTGACAACAATAAGGACTGCATACCAGGGTCTGATCTGATAAAGTTTGTGACATTGCTCATTGTAAAGTGACAATGGTATTCAACATTTATATACCTATTGATTTAATAGCATGCTGTGCGAGTAGACTTTAAATATCATACATCTCAAATCAAAAGGTATCATAACAAGACTTCATCACTTGAAACAGTTTAAATAATTCCAGATTAATTAAAATCAGTACTGGCAATATGGTCAGCAATTCTTTGCTTATACCTTTGACCTCACATAACCAAAAGCCTGGTTTGACTATAAAGAAAAACAGGAATTAATTAGCTGACTGGACAGGTTTTTTTCCAAACTGGTCACCTGAACTGCTAGAATCTCTCATTTTTTAATCTAAAACTGTTTTTAAAAATGCACTGCCTCCTTCCCCCCAAATAATCACAGAACATAACTGAAAGCATTCACAAATTCAAAACGTGAGGAAAATCTTACCAGCTTATTTTGAAAACACAAAACTTCATGCTATCTAGAAAAGGGGACTGAAGTATTATAGATATGCTGCTGTTCTATACTACAAAACTCTCCATAGTAAACCTTGACGATTGTTACATAAAAGTATGTACTGTCTCCATACAATCTAATGAAACCATGAGCTATGTAAGTGTACTATTAAACAATATAACCACTCGCAATTTTTTCCTACTTTTTATATAAGGAAATTACAAATATTCCCCTAAATTATGTGAGCCACAAATTAACATCACAGCAATATTGCAGTAACAGATGCTGAAGATCTCTACTGTACAAATTTACATCTCCAAAGAAAATGCCAGATCTGAGTATATAATGCAATCTACAACTCATTACTTCAAGTAAAAAAATAGGGTGAATACGTATTTAACGGTTATATGTTTATATATCCTTTAATGTATTATGCTAGTGCAGGGAATGAAAGTATCATTAGCCAATACTTATCAGATATAATAATTTATTCACATATTGGATAAAATTACCTATGATTTATCCGGAAAAAGAATCACCAGAACCTAAGCAAACCGCCAACCCATGCCCTATAGCATAACAGAAGTGTATTAAAATATCCACACTTAATTATGCAATCATATTTTTCATATGAGAACTGTGAAATATGCTGTAAGAATTAAATCAAAACTTCACAGAAACTTTGAAAATTAAGTAACATTACAATTTTCATAATTATTTAACACCACCGAGTTTACTTGTTTGCTTAACGTTAAAGTCTGAAGTATTCTTCTGGGACAGGCCAAGTAGAATACTTCACAAACAGAAAAAACCTGACCCCGGAATTACATATAAACTGAGTTGATCTGTATTATCCAAAATAAAAACATGCCAGGAAGGCAGTTTATAAATTAGATCCTGATTTAGGAAAAGACTCAGGGCATAGGTTCAAATCTGTGCCCCCAAACTTTCTCTTTCCCAAGTATCTGCATGCTCTTCTTCCTCAGCTGCCAGAAATAAAGTACTTAGAGCCTTCAGTACAGGAGATGTTCCAGATCAATAATAGCATCCTTTCACAGTATTTTTTCCTCCTCCATTTCTCTGTCACTAACATTGTTACATGAGATTGGGAGGTAGGCAACCACAGAACATTTAATTCTGAAATTATCATCAGTTTGACAGGCCCATGTTCTCTGCTTGAGATATAAAGCATATGCCGCACCAAAAGTATAGCAGACAAACTGCTCAGACTGAAAATCATTGCCTCTTGCTGGAGAATTCTATGACTTCTTAGGTTGTTTCCTACCTCTTTCTTCTCAGATCTGTATGCTTTAAGTTGTGGACCAGCTGAAAAGACTAAAAGCAATAAGAATGTTTATAGATCTAGAACTGAAAGGATAGCTTTGAACAACTTGGGTTTATTTTAAAGAAAAGCATTATTAATCTTTAAATGCAAAAGAGATTCCTGCAAGGAGAAAGCAACGGAAATAAGAGATTTTACTTAAGAAAACTTTTTTTTTTTTTTTTTAAATATCAAGATAGGAAACATTGGAATTGATGACACAGTCCTTTGGGGGTTTTCTAGTCCCTATAAAGAGAGTTCTTTTAGTGGAGTGATGTTCAAACATCTGTTCAGGAATGACAGCAAGTACAGCTGAGCATGCCATTGGACAAAAGATATAACAAAGAAACATTTAAGGTTTTTATCAGCTGTGTCGCTGTTAAGAGAGCAGAACAACACGTCTCTCTTTCACAGTGCTATAGTATAGTCTTTTTACAAGCGGAGTTTGAAGTCAAATATAAAGTAAAAATGTACTTCACAAAAAGATTAATATATTTATCAACATAAGTTATTTAAAATTCAGCAGTTTCATTATATGAAATTATCATATGTAAGGCAATGGCACCACATTTAATTCTGAACTAAAAATATTACAGTCTCAGACTTCTAAACAGACATGATGTGAAAAGCGTGTAAAGCTAACCTTAGCTCATTTAGGCAAATGCTCATTATCCTACCTATCCTTGACACACATTTGTATTATCACAATATTATTAGAACTAAAAAGTAGCCCTAAAATCATCATAAACTGCCAAATAAACAGGCATTCAAAAGCCAAGTAGTACGTGTTTTGAATACACCATCTAGGTATACCTTGACACAAAATAGCATTTCTTAACCACTCCACAGTAATATACAGTACACTGCATGCTGTTTTGGGATATGATCTTATTGATACTTCCAAGAGAGATTAAGTTTGAAAAAAAATACTCCAGGGGATTTAAAGATACAAATACCGAATAAGCTGACCTTTTCCTTACTGAGCTTATGTTCACTGCTTTAAAATGATGTCACTCAGAAGTTATGCCAAATAAACTGAGTAATTTCAAGCTCAGAATCACCTCAAAGTTAGAATATTTTCATTGCCTAAATTTCAAATTCAGGAACATGAAAGGAAGGGGAGTACATGGTAGTTAAGATTTTGAAATGTTTTCAGACTTTAACCATATCAATTTGATTTATTAATTAAAATAAAATTACCATGCAAATTAAGTCATATGTATTTTCTAATACAGCTTTCCCAGACCATACATAAATTGTTCTATATTGAGACTAGCTAAGATGGTTCTGTGAAAATAACAATACACATATATTTTCAAATTGGTGGAGGTGACACATGAAAAACTGCTTTCAAAAAAGGTGGTCCATGAAAAAATTCTAACTGTATTCCAAAATGTCACTATTTTGAATTATGTTAGAGGTGAATTATATTCTAAAACATTCCTTTCATGTTCTTATAAAAAAATTTTTACCTATGGCCTCAGTTTATGGTAATACATACAGCCCCTTCCTATCCTTATAACTCTCCAGTAGCAATCCAAGAGATAATTACTTAAGAGTTATGCAAATAAATACATTGAATTCTAAAATATTATAGATAATGTCTTGCTGTAGGACAAAAAAAAACCCCTTGAAATCAAATAGTTGTTATTTTCTACTGTATTGCCTGTAGTATATGCAGAATATGAAAGTGGAATAAATCTTTTATTGGAATGTATTACTTATCACTATCGTGTGTTGTTTATATCATACAATGGGCAGTTGTTACCATTACAGCTAGTTTTTCCCCAATTAAACTTCTGTCTCTCAACAACTGCTTTTTTCTTCCAGTTTTCTATAGTTTGTTCTCAAGTTGAGATATGACGTGTGTTTTAGCACTCAAAGATATACTCATAGGCAAGCTTTAAGTCTAAAAATAGGGTTTACAATAGAAAGCCTGACATGTGCATCGAGAGGGTGCAGCAGTTTGCACAGGGCGTGCAAACAGGGATCAAGAGGGCGCAGCAGTTTGCTCAGAACGGTGCGTGAGAAGGACTGTGCACCCTGCTTGTAGGTCCACAGCCCAGGGAAGTGCTCTAGGTCTCTGCCGTAATGGTGGGCACTCGCCTCAGAGTTAAAACCAGTGTTTCTACAGAGAAAGCCCCTGAGATGTCTGACGCTTCCACCTAGACGGAACTGGTAAGGAAGGAGACTTCAGTACAGATGATAGGTTGCAACGAGTGCCCAGACCCTTTTCCTGGAGAAAAGGTAAGTACCTGCAAAAGATGTGCACAGGTCAATGATCTGTTGCATCAGGTGGCCAAGTTACAGGGAACAGTTAAAAGGCTGCGCAATATTAGAGGGGCTGAGATGGAGATAGATAAGTGGTTTCAGAACCATGCTCCTGTGGCAAACACCACAGAGAATGAGGCACCTTGGATCCTGATGGCCCACAAAAGCAGGACTCTATTTCAGTCCCCGCCCTCCAGCATTACAACCAAAAACAGACATGAAGCTTTAACAGCTGTAGACACCCACATGCAAAGTCTGCAAGGAGAAACTGTACTAGCAGCACACAGTGGATACCACAAAAAGAAAGGAGTGCTCGTAGTGGGTGACTCTCTGTTAAGGGGCAGGGGCATTGAGGCGCCTATCTGCCAGCCTGACAGGGAGTCACAAGAGGTATACTGCCTTCCGGGAGCTAAGGTCCGAGATGTTGCTGAGAGGGTGCCACAATTTGTCAAGAGCACAGACTACTACCCATTGCTACTCCTTCATGTGGGCACAAATGACACCACAAGCCAGAACCTGGGCAGAATCAAAAAAGACTACAAAGCCCTGGGGGTGCAAGCGAGAAGTATTGGTGCCCAAGTTATCTTTTCTACCATTTTACCAGTTAGAGGAAGGGTGCAGCCAGAAATAGACGTATAATGCAAATCAGCTTCTGGCTTCGTAGCTGGTGCTGTCGTGAGGGTTTTGGCTTTTATGACAATGGGACATTCTTTGATGACTATAGCCTGTTAGGGAGGGATGGGATCCACCTGTCTAGAAGAGGCAAGGGAATCTTTGGCAGCAGGCTGGCCAACTTGGTGAGGCAGGCTTTAAACTGAAGAACTCGGGGGGTGGGGTCCAAAGTAGCAATACTCATGCCATTGCAATCAACTGGGGAATAGGCCAGGCCAACCAGAGCAGCAACAAATGTTCCTCAGCTGCCTCCCAAGATGAGGACCAGAAGACCAACCACCTCAAGTGTATGTATACCAATGCACACAGCCTGGGGAACAAACAGGAGGAACTGGAGCTCCATGCCCAGCCAGAAAGTTATGATCATAGCAATAACTGAAACATGGTGGGACAACTCACATTACTGGAGGATCGCGATGGATGGCTATAGGCTGTTTTGTAAAGAGAGGCAGAGAAGAGGAGAAGGAGTTGCGCTCTATGTTAAGCAGAACATTGAATGTGTAGAAGTCAACTACAGCGATGGAAGCCCTATCATATGCCTCTAGGTCAAGATCAGAAGGGTCGTCTCCAAGGGGGATCTTACAGTAGGCATCTGCTACCAACCTCCAAACCAAGACAATAAGGCCAACAAAGCAGTATTTGGGTCACTTAAGCAAGCTTCAGAACCACAGAACCTGGTTCTTATGGGTGACTTCAACTACCCAGACATTTGTTGGAAGAACAATACAGAAGCTCACATGTCATCCATCAAGTTCCTGGAAAGCGTAGAGGACTGCTTCCTCAAACAAATGTTGGATGTGCCAACTAGGAATGAGGCACTGCTGGACTTGCTACTCACAAACCAAGAAAACCTGCTTTGTAGTATCTCGGTTAGTGATAGCCTTGGCTGCAGTGATGTCCTGGTTTCAGCTGGGATGGAGTTGATTTTCTTCCTACTAACTGGTATAGTGCTGTGTTTTGGATGTAGTATGAGAATAGTGTTGATAACACACTGATGTTTTAGTTGTTGCTAAGTAATGTTTACGCTAGTCAAGGACTTTTCAGCTTCCCGTGCCCTGCCAGGGAGGGAGTGTGACCGGGACGGCTGGCCCAGCTGGCCAATGGGCTATTCCATACCATATGATGTCATGCTCAGCATATAAGGCCGGGTGAAGAAGAAGGAGGGGGGGACGTTCGGAGTGATGGCGTTTGTCTTCCCAAGTAACCGTTACGTGCGATGGACCCTGCTTTCCTGGGGATGGCTGAACACCTGCCTGCCAATGGGAAGTAGTGAATGAATTCCTTGTTTTGTCTTGCTTGCACGCACGGCTTTTGCTTTCCCTATTAAACTGTCTTTATCTCAACCCACAAGTTTTCTCACTTTTACCTTTCCGATTCTCTCCCCCATCCCACCCGGGGGGAGTGAGCGAGCAGCTGCGTGGTGCTCAGTGGCCGGCTGGGGTTAAACCATGACAAGTGATCACAATATTATGGAGTTTGGGATCCTGCTGAGCACGCTGAAGGTTAGTACTAAGACAAAGGTTTTAGATTTTAGAAGAGCAAACTTCAGCTCGCTCAGAGCTCAGTTGAGAGGGATTCTGTGGAAAGCGTCCATGAAGGATAAAGGAGCTAGCAAATGCTGGGAGTTTTTCAAGAACGCTCTCCTGGAAGCACAAAAACAGTTCATCCCCTTTAAAAGTAAGGGAAGTAGGTGGAGCAAGAGACCTCCTTGGCTTAACTGCAAGCATCTGAGTCTGCTCAAAACCAAAAGAAAAACATACCGGAGATCGAAAAGTGAACAAATACCCGTTGCGAACTACAAGGGCATTGCCAGGGTGTGCAGAGATGCAGTTAGAAAAGCAAAAGCTCAGCTCGAATGGAAATTGGCCAGAGATGTCAAAAACTACAAGAAAGAGTTCTTCAGGTATGTAAACAATGAGCAGAAACAGAAGGAAAATACTGGCCTGCTGTTAAACAGGAGGCATGAATTACTCACCAACAATGCTGAAAAGACAGAGGTTCTCAACACTTTCTTCACCTCTGGCTTTACCAGCACTATTGGGCCCCCAGCCTTGGGAACAAAAATCCGGGTTGATGCAAACACAGACCCACCATCAGTGAAGGAAGAGTTGGTATGTGAACTATTACAGGAGCTTGACCCTTACAAATAGATGGGCCCTGACGTTATCCACCTGAGGGTGTTGAGAGCTGGCTGACATCATTGTGAGGCTGCTTTCCATAATCTTTGTGAAGTTGTGGAGATCGGGGAACATCCCAGAAGACTGGAAGAAGGCTAATGTCACCGCCACCTGCAAGAAGGGCTTAAAAGAGGACCAGGAAATTATAGGCCCATCAGTCTTACTTCAGTCCCTGGGAAAGTTATGGAATGAATCCTCCTGGGGGCTATCACAAGTCAATTGAAGCACGTGATTGGGAAAAGGCAGCATGGATTCACCAAGGGCAAATCGTGCTTGACAAACCTGACAGCCTTCTACGACAAAGTAACCTGCTCGGTTGATGTGGGGTGAGCCATGGACACTGTCTACCTGGATTTCTCCAAGGCTTTCAATACAGTTTCCCACAGCCTTCTCCTTGAGAAACTGATGTGTTACGGTCTAGACAAGAGGTCTGTGCAGTGGGTAGGGAACTGGCTGACAGGCCACATGCAGAGGATGGTGGTAAACAGCTCCTTTTCAAACCAGCAACCTGTCACAAGTGGGGTCCCCCAGGCATCGATATTGAGCCCAACACTGTTTAATATCTTCATAAGTGATCTGGATGATGGGATCAAATGTACCCTGATGAAGTTTGCTGATGACACCAAACTGAGTGGAGAAGTGGACGATTCGGAAGGCAGAGCCACCCTGCAGGAAGAGCTGGATAGGCTGGAAGAATAGGCTAACAAGAAACTCATGAAGTTCAACAAGGACCAGTGTAAGGTCTTGCACCTGGGAAAACAGGATCTTCTGTAAATCCAGGAGTGCAGCATAGGCTGGGATCTACCCAGCTGGGGAGCAGCTCTATGGAAAGGGACCTGGGGGTCCTGGTGGACAACAAGCTCAATATGAGTGAATAGTGTGCTGCTGCAGCAAAGAAAGCCAACAGGATGCTAGGTTGCATCAACAAGGGCATCACCAGCAGAGATACAGAAATCATTATCCCACTCTACACAGCGCTTGTCAGGCCCCACCTGGAATACTACGTTCAGTTTTGGTCCCTGCTATGCAAAAAAGATGTGGACAGGCTGGAGAGGGGTCAGAGAAGGACCACAAAGATGATCAAAGGTCTGGGAAGCCTGCCATATAAGGAAAGGCTGAGAGAACAGGGTTTGTTCAGCCTTGAGAAAAGGAGGCTTAGGGGAGACCTTATCACAATGTTCCAGTATTTAAAGGGTGGCTACAAATAAGATAGAAACTCCCTTTTTACAAAGAGTCACATGGAAAAGATGAGGGGTAATGGGTACAAGTTACTCCTGGGGAGCTTCCGATTGGACACAAGAGGAAAATTTTTCACAATGAGAACAATCAGCCATTGGAATAATCTCCCTAGGGAAGTGGTGGATTCCCCAACATTGGACACTTTTAAAATGCAGATGGGACAGGGTGCTGCTGGGCCATCTTGTCTAGACTGTGCTTTTGCCAAGAATAGTTGGACCAGATGGTCCTTGAGATCCCTTCCAACCTGGTATTCTATGATTCTAATCTTAACAGTAGAGTTGTGTGTGTGGCATTATAACAGGGGCAAATAAGCAGTACACCAGTAACGTGACAACAATAATAATAACTTTCTAAAGACTTAGCATCTACTAAGGCATCCCAAAGCACTTAGCAAGTATTACCCTCAGAATCACAAAGAGCTAAAAGTTTTACAACATTAGAAGGATTATAAATATAAAATTGTATGAAAATGCAGTTAAATTGAAAAAGAATGGCAAGAAATAGAGATAAAGATATCCTTATATCTTGGGTAACAAGATATAAACGTATTAAGAAGTCAATCTCACTGTTCTTATGAGAACAAAATATTTTTATATGGAAACCATTGTATTATACTGTATCATATGCAGTGGTGCCTCAAATGCTTTTTAGCAGTGGCAGTCTCAACAGAAAATTTGTAGCAGTCGTGTGTATGTCTGCATCCGTGTGTGTGCATGCACATGGACTTACAACACAGATGGAACAATATTGTAAAAGCAGTGATAATACAGGACATTCACTGTCAAGGTAATGTTACCAGAATGAGAATATACGATTGTTTGTATGTTGGAAGACAGGAAGAATGACCATTAACTTGCGAAGGACCTTGTAATTTTCTCCCACCTGTAATTTTCTCCCTTTTGCACTAAGCCTCACTTGACTCATGCCTACCTCTGTAAGCTTAGGGACAGCCAGCAAAATCCCTTGTGAGGGTTACTGAGCATATGCACAAATGTGCACGCACTCTGAAATGCGTTTGAGCATTAGCAAATATACTTTTATTTATTTAGGCATGAAAACTTGCTACATGTGATTATCTTTACTGCTTTTTGCTCCACTGCATACTCCGAAAGGTTGCAAAGCTGCCATCCTTGAATACGCTATTATTAGGACAGAATGATATAAGACTATAGTGAGGCTTATAGAATTTTCGTCGGAAAAAAACACTACTGCCAAGGTCAAAGTCATCCTTACTGTACATTTGAAAATTAATTCTAGAACTGCGTAGGAAAATGCTAAGCAGACTATGACAGACTTCACTGAAAGCAAAATGAAACAGTGAAAGAACAACATCAAAAAAAAGTACAAGTTCATTCATATCAGTTTAGAAAATACCACCAAAATAAGTAAAAAGAAGATGAAGAAAGACTTTAAAAAGAAGATGAAGAAAGACTTCCAGGGCACTGTATGATACATGGAATGTAACAAATTTACAAAACTTGTTTAATAATATTGCATAATTTTAGGCTTTTGTTTCTTAATATTTATATTGAATAAAATTTATTCTTGTCAACAATATAATAATAATTATAA